>NC_092357.1:52387526-52518759 GCF_963676685.1 Mytilus edulis | reverse complement strand
CTACTTCTTGGAGTATTATAAATATATACCGCATGATATTTTGACTCTGGGTTCACTTTTTAGGGGGTTCAAAATACCATATGGCCCCAGCATAATTTTGATTATTGTAATCGTCCTGATGACGCCACTCATGTGGTGAAACATATAAATATAATCTAGCAGTATAACATGGGTTTTGATGTATTTATTTTCTATAATTATATATTTTAAAAGTTCACCATAGAATTATCATGTGTTTTTCCTTACCTACATATGAGAGTCCATCAATGGTAGTGTATGTTGGTGGTACTACAGCTGGTGCCACAGCCGCTGTTCTGGATGTCGTTGTATCATCTTTCAAGGTAAAATGACGGGCCTCATTTCCTGTGCAAGATAAAATAATGAATCAAATTTCAAATGGTTTTACCTTAGTTATTTTTTGGGCCCTTTACATCTTGCTGTTCAGTGTAAGCCAAGGCTCCGTGTTGAAGACCCTACCTTGACCTATAATGGTTTACTTTTATAAATTGTAACTTGGATGGAGAGTTGTCTCATTGGCACTCATACCACATCTTCCTATATCTATTGGTTGCAATATTTTGTGACTAGTCAATGTAACAAAATGATTAAAAAGTCCAGAAATATGAGGAATAATTCATCATTTAATTCCATATTCTAATGCAATTAGGCATGAAACAACAATTTTAATTGGATGGTGACAGCTATCAATTCCATAGTTGAAAACACCTTTCTGAATAACTATGGCAAGCCGTTCTCGTCAAAACTATGTTTAAACCCTTTTTTTTCCAAAAAAATACACACTGATCAGATTTAAAAACCTAAAATAACACACTGAGAAATCGAAATTACACACTGAGGTTTAAATAAATAAAAAACACACACTGAAAAATCAAAATTACACACTGAGATTTTAAAAAGACACACTGAGATGTAATAAATTGAAAAACACAAACTGAGAATTTCTAATTACACACTGAGATTTCAAAAATACACACTGAGATTAATATGCAAATCACTAATGAATATTCATGAGATGAATAATTCAACAGATTAATATCTTGATCTCAAGAACTCTTGTCATTATAATGTAATGCGATTCCTTCAACCAACATTCGTAATAAATTTCAAGAAACTAGCATTGCGCATATTCATAAGTTCATTAAGGCCTTACTACCAGTGCATCGGGATTTTTTTTTTAACTTAAAACCGTTTAAGCATGGGTCCTTTTTCAAAAGTCTTCCAACTGTTACCCTGATTTCGCAAGGTAATCTTTCATATTTTTGTTACGTTTATATGCTATAACAGACACTTGGGTAAAAATTTCACTGCATTCTTTGTTTTTTTTTCAGATCGTTCCAATGTTTTCTTATAATTTTAATAAAGTTTTTCACCATTTGGTTATATTTTGTAATAAGAGTAAGTGGGTATTTTTCTTGTTCTTGTATTTCTAAAGTTTTTTTTATAAATAATTTGGAACCAAATCAAAGAACTAACGAGTTCTGTCCCCTAGTTGTTTTAAGCTTGAAATAGATTCAGATTAAGTATGCTAATTAGATATGTGCGCATAAAAAGTGCGCACAAATCTCAGTGTGTAATTTTAAATTCTCAGTGTGTGTTTTCAGTTTATTAATTCTCAGTGTGTAATTTTCAATTCTCAGTGTGTGTTTTTCATTTTTGTTACATCACAGTGCGTCTTTATGAAATCTCAGTGTGTAATTTTTAATTCTCAGTGTGTAATTTTTAATTCTCAGTGTGTGTTTTGAAGTTTTTAAATCTCAGTGTGCTTTGTTGTTGTAATTCTCAGTGTTTAAATTTTTCGAAAAATGGTTTAAACATAGTTTTGACGAGAACGGCTTGCCATAAATAACTTAGATAAAACACTTTAAACTTTTAATCAGCATCAACCTTGTATATTATGTGTTATTTTTAAGATCAATTTGGTTAAAACTTAGCCGTAAATTCCATTTGAATAAAAATAAATTTACTTGATACTGTGGATTTATTTATCTTCGTTTGTACCAATTTTCGTGGATTGAGGAAAACTTGCATGTTCGTGTATATTTGTATGATTTTTAATTTTAGTGTCTTGAGTTTAGTATGACGTCCATTATCACTGACCTAGTATACATATTTGTTTAGAGGCCAGGTGAAGGACGTCTCCGGGTGCGGGAGTTTCTCGCTACATTGAAGACCCATTGCTGGCCTTCTGTTGTTGTCTGCTCTATGGTCGGGTTGTTGTCGCCATTCCCTTTCTCAATTTTATTGATTTCATGGTTTTACCGAAGCCTGTATACAAGTTTT
The DNA here is from genome assembly GCF_963676685.1 of Mytilus edulis. Classification (NCBI taxonomy): domain Eukaryota; kingdom Metazoa; phylum Mollusca; class Bivalvia; order Mytilida; family Mytilidae; genus Mytilus; species Mytilus edulis. Next base: position 52,516,458 of record NC_092357.1, on the reverse strand, counting down.
TACCAATGCCTGTATACAAGTTTTTACCAATGCCTGTATACAAGTTTTTACCAATGCCTGTATACAAGTCAGTTTTTACCAATGCCTGTATACAAGTTTTTACCAATGCCTGTATACAAGTTTTTACTAATGCCTGTATACAAGTTTTTACCAATGCCTGTATACAAGTTTTTACCAATGCCTGTATACAAGTTTTTACCAATGCCTGTATACAAGTTTTTACCAATGCCTGTATACAAGTTTTTACCAATGCCTGTATACAAGATTTTACCAATGCCTGTATACAAGGTTTTACCAATGCCTGTATACAAGATTTTACCAATGCCTGTATACAAGGTTTTACCAATGCCTGTATACAAGGTTTTACCAATGCCTGTATACAAGGTTTTACCAATGCCTGTATACAAGGTTTTACCAATGCCTGTATACAAGGTTTTACCAATGCCTGTATACAAGTGTTTACCAATGCCTGTATACAAGTTTTTACCAATGCCTGTATACAAGGTTTTACCAATGCCTGTATACAAGGTTTTACCAATGCCTGTATACAAGTTTTTACCAATGCCTGTATACAAGATTTTACCAATGCCTGTATACAAGTTTTTACCAATGCCTGTATACAAGTTTTTCGAAAAATTGTCATTTGTTGAATATTTGATTTGGTGGTGCACCCATAGCAACGAAATCCACGTAAATTGGTATCCAACGAATAATAATGAATCCACAGTATTCAACACTCCCACTGTACCCCAGGATATGTTATTGTGGCATTACATCATTAAAGGATTGAAGGAATATAATAAAATAAGTTTTATACCTCTTAATATACTTATATCAAATGGAGGACCCTGAGAGAAAATATCAGACAAAGCGAGTTCAGCTACTATGCCATTCAAATGGAAATCTTCATCCAAGGATACCACATAATCTCTAGGAGGTTCATCTTCTGGGTCAGTTATGAACTGGAAGTTGGTGGTTTCTAAAAACAAGCTGGATGAACAGGCTAGTCTCTCTACATGGTAAATGCTAAAGTGGTATCTTTCTCCTGACTGTCAGAACAAATAATTACAATCAAACATTTAGTATCAACGATGATGATGATGATGGATTGAAATGTAATGCATATTAAGAACGAGAACATATTTAATAGATATGAATGTTTTACATATTTTGTTCTAGACACACTGATCAAGTAAGATTTTTAAAGTGCTAGTTAAATGGCAATTATAGTTGATAGCTGTTATTACCCCCTGGCCCCTATTAAGGAATTTCATCCAAGTGGTCATTCCAGCCTCACTTTGGTACAATGTACAAGACGTCTCAGATTTCAATAACCTCTTTGTTCCTTTCATGTGCAGAGTTATCGTTTGAAAATTCATATCTAGAATTTCATCAACTGTGTACATTTCACTTATTTATTCAACTTAAATTTGGATTTTTCGTATATATCGTGATTGCAGTCTATTTTAACATATCAATTATGTGCTGGTCAAGTTTAGAAAAGAAACTTTTATAAATATTGGAATTTATCATGGCCACCAGACGTGTTAGGACCAGAAGCCATATAATTGACAATTCTAATCTCGCTAATTGAACAAGTTTAGTTTAAACATAGAATCATATTCAAAACAGTGTAGCTGTGACCATTGATTGACAACCTTAAATTATCCCATTGACTGGGGCAAATTAGGTTAACGTGTGTCTGTAACGACAACTGCTCACTACTTACTTATTATAGAATTTAAACTGTGGGGTCACCAAAGGTTCTTAATGCCTTTAATATTTAAAATAGTTCGAAAAATTAATCAGGAATAACTTTATGTTTTGATTTATATTATTGATATAAATTAAAACATAGTGTTATTCCTGATTAGTTTTTCTAATTTCTTTATTTAGGTGTTGAGAACCTTTTGTGACCCCACAGTTTAAGTGCCTTTAACAAGTACATAGTACATAATCTGCCCCAGTCAATGGGATAATTTAAGGTTGTCAATCAATGGCCACAGCTACACTGTTTTGAATATGATTCTATTTATTTATAGTGGATTGGGAAACAAGTTTTGCAACTTATATTAATCCTTATTTTTCGTGGGTGCGAGTGCTCTCTCTCTTAACACGGGTCAGCCATTTATCGCCCCCTTCCGACGGACTATCATCGATTCCTTAAGACCATACTTGCAAATGGTGTCAAGGGAGAGCCAAAAATTCAGTCCCTGAAATTTTCATCCCGGAATCGAACCAATAACCTTAAGGTTAGTTGTCCGATGCACTAACCACTACACCACGGCTCTCTCTGGATAAGTTTGCAATTAAAGGATGTATTAAAGAAATTGGCATACACATTTCTATTCAGTTGAATATAATAGTGCGCTCAGAAAATTGTATTAAGGCAATGTAGACAACAGGAGAAACATGAAATGTCGTACAAAATAGTCCTGACTCTTCAGACAACCCAACTATTATCGTCACAAATAATAGTTCTGTAGACAATTCAACTGGTGAAAATATTCCAACAAACGATGATCACAACCGTGTTATAGAAGAAAGTATAAACTCAGCAAATATAAATTCTGCTTCAAATACATTGCCGCGGATTAATCGAGACATGAATACTCTGATGTCTGTGCATCTGCAAAGGGCAGCTTCCGTCCAAGTCAACATCATGTTGATAAACACTATAGAACTATGTCAACAAACTCTTAACCAAGTTAATAGCAGACAGAGTATGTTACAAGAAACATCAGCACCATTTTTCAATCTACAATCAGCTATGGCGGCATCCTTCATCCCCCATTTTATAACAACCCAAATGGCTGAAACGGCACTGTCAACAAACCGTCTGGTTCAAAATGACTCGTACAGAATTAAGCCACTATACTCCGTTAAATCGTTTTGTGTGCCAGCTTCATCTATCAGCGATACGGACATGATTTCGCCGGAAATCAGACAGAATATTATCAGAGGTAAAGAAGTGATATAGATACAATGGATAAGCGTTGATTCTTGAAAAAGAAACCATGAGACAGGAGGGCAATTGTTTGTTTTTCATGAATCAACGCTTATCCATTGTATCTATAACTTAAACTATTGTGTTAATGCCTTTAAAAAAATAACGCCTATCCTTAATTAAAAGGTATTGTAAGTGAGTTTAAATAACCATGTAATCGTGTCAAACGATCCATTAAAATAAATTAAATATCACAATCAAATGGTTAAAAAATACAAGTATATTATAACACATCACGTCTACCCTTAAAGATCTTCATACTATAAGGCGTCTGAATGTTATATGTTTTTACAAAATAAGATATATAATTTCTATTAAAATTGAAAATGGAAATGGAGAAATTGTCAAAGGGAAAACAATCCGACAAGGAACATATATATAGTGCATATAATAAGTATGTTTCCGAAATTTCTAACAAAAAAACTAATTTTAGGAACATCACGATTTTCTAGCATAAAAATTTGCGAATTAACAGTTGTAAAATTATGTAGAAAAACAGATGAAATCATATTATATTAATTTATAAAACAAAAATGGACAAATATAATGTAGTCATTTTTATTTCAAACATGTGGAATAGCCAACAATAATTTGATAATAAACGACCAAACTCGCTTTTATTACACAAAGTATCCACAATAACATAAAAAACAAGAACAAAAACAAAAACAACAAGAATGTGTCCATAGTACACGGATGCCCACTCGCACTATAATTTTCCATGTTCAGTGGACCGTGAAATTGGGGTCAAAACTTTAATTTGGAATTAAAATTAAAAAGATCATATCATAGGGAACATGTGTACTAAGTTTCAAGTAGTTGTGACTTTAACTTTATCAAAAACTACCTTGACCAAAAACTTTAACCTGAACTTCGCACTTTCATTTCCTATGTTCAGTTGACCATGAAATTGGGGTCAAAACTATAATTGGCATTAAAATTAAAAAGATCATATCATGGGGAATATGTGTACTAAGTTTCAAGTGGATTGGACTTCAACTTCATCAAAAACTACCTTGACCAAAAACTTTAACCTGAAGTCGGACGAACGAACGAACGGATGCTTTGTATGTTATTCCTCAAAGTTTTAATTTTTATTATTTTATATTAATATGAAAAGGGGGATAACTTAATTTTAATTTCAAAAGTGTCAAACAGCTGTTAGTCCCCAGTTTTTTCAAGTTGTAATTTTTTTATGTAAATATATATATATGTTGTTAGATTAGATATTTTTAGTTAGTAATAAAATGTTTCTTTTATCCTATTGTTGTTAACATAGATAGATTCAAAGTATGATAGAAGTGCTGGTATAAATCCGTGAGACAGCAAAAAGAATAGAATTCGAATACATGTTCTTAGAAGCAGCATCAGTTCAAACTTGGCAATAGTATATTTAATACTACAGTATAGGACTTATAAGTTGGTATAGTTTGCTCAGGTCACAATGTTGTTTGGTCTTTAAGTCATGCAAGAAATAGTAATAGGTTGGCAAAGTTCCAATGATTGACTTTCTTAATACATATATCCAGCTTGATTATTGTGTTATATGATATGAGACATTTGCTAGTTTGTTTGTACATGTAGATATCTGTAGATTGTCGTCATTTTACATTAGGAAATAACTGGTCTATAAAGGGGCACTTAAACTACGAGATATATATAAAAATCTGAAGTATGTTTTTTTTTCAATCATTATTGAAAGTGACATAGTAAAATAATAACTATTTGCTTTAAGCAGCCACTATGGTTCAATTTTGTCAAAATAAGCTAAGAAAACATTGATGATGAATTATTAACTTGAAAAATTGCAAATGAATAACTTCGACCTCATTGAATCTGTATTCATGTGAACTTCAATTTTACCCCTTAGCTATAGAGATGGATAACACATGCATTAATATTGTGCATGTTAAGTTATTTAAAGGACAAGAATGTCAACATGAAAGCTGAAGTCAAAACATTATGATAAAAGAGATGATTTTTCATTTTCTATCGTTAATTCTCCATTTTTAGATGGTGACGTTCCCTTGTCACCACATTATGGTGTTTATATATCTCAACTTGTACGATTCGCTCGTGCTTGCAACAACGTTTTAGATTTTAACGAGAGAAATTTATGTATTACTGAAAAATTATTACACCAGGGTTTTCGATATTACAAACTAGTCAAAACATTTACTAAATTTTATCATCGGTACAAGGACATCATTTGTAAATATAACTCAACATGCAGACTTCTTATACGTTCAGGTATTTCACATCAAATCTTGTATGGTAATATTCTTAAAAAGCACAAAAATGTCAGTATTCACCTCAAAAGCTAATAAAACCTTTAACGAGACTTATTACGAAGGGATATAGTTACGATACTGTTGTCAGGTCATTAAAGATTGCATATTTTGGCTTTAATATTGATTCACTTATAGGGTCTTTGCATCGGAATTATACACATTTATTTAAAAACCAGTTGTTGGCATAACACGGGTTATGTTCTTCTCGTATATTTTAAGATGGTATAATACTTAACCACTAACGGGAGGGATTGTGCCTGATATTCACATGATGAAGACAATCTTTCAATCAGTTTAGTTGAGGTCTGGAGCTGGCATGTCAGTTAACTGCTAGTAGTCTGTTGATCTATGTATTATTGTCATTTTGTTTATTTTCTTTTGTTACCTCTTCTGACATCGGAACCGGACTTCTCTTGAACTGAATTTTACTGTAAGTATTGTTATGCATTTACTTTTCTACATTGGCTAGAGGTATAGGGGGATGGTTGACATCTCAAAAAACATGTTTAACCCCACCGCATTTTTGCGCCTGTCCCAAGTCAGGAGCCTCTGGCCTTTGTTAGTCTTGTATGATTTTTAATTTAGTTTCTTGTGTATAATTTGGAGTTTAGTATGACGTCCATTATCACTGAACTAGCTAGTATATATATTTGTTTAGAGCCAGCCGAAGGACGCCTTAGGATGCGGAAGTTTCTTGCTGCATTGGAGACCTATTGGTGACCTTCTGTCGTTGTCTGTTCTATTGTTGGTTTGTTGTCTCTTTGACATATTCCCAATTTTGATTCTCAATTTTATTGATTGTGAAACAAAGATAAAATGTTTGCCAAAATTAAAATCACAATAGCAGCCCAAATATTTCTGGTAATATTCCGTCATACTTAACATCATAATGATAATGATATTTATGGTAATATACCTTCATTCTTTATAAAGAACAAAATATTTTAGGGAAATATACCTTGATTCTTTATAAGAAGGGACAAAATATTTCATGGTAATATACCTTGATAGGAGACTTAATATTTTGTGGTAATATATCCCTTCATACTTTATATCATAATGATAGGAGACAAAATATTTTATGGTTATATACCTTCATACAATATATTATAATGATAGAAATCTTAGCATTTTATGGTTATATACCATCATACTTTACATCATAATGATAGGAGACTAAATATTTCATGTTAATATACCTTCATACAATATATTATGATAGAAATCTAAGCATTTTATGGTTATATACCATCATACTTTACATCATAATGATAGGAGACAAAATATTTTATGGTTATATATCCCTTCTAGCTTTATATCATAATGATAGGAGACTAAATATTTTATGGTTATATATACCTTCTAGCTTTATATCATAATGATAGGAGACTAAATATTTTATGGTTATATATACCTTCTAGCTTTATATCATAATGATAGGAGACTAAATATTTTATGGTAATATATACCTTCATGCTTTATATCATAATGATAGGAGACTAAATATTTTATGGTAATATATACCTTCATACTTTACATCATAATGATAAGAGACATCATAATGATAGGAGACTAAATATTTTATGGTTATATACCTTCTAGCTTTATATCATAATGATAGGAGACTAAATATTTTATGGTAATATATACATTCATACTTTACATTATAATGATAAGAGACATCATAATGATAGGAGACTAAATATTTTATGGTTATATACCTTCTAGCTTTATATCATAATGATAGGAGACTAAACATTTTTTTGGTAATATATACCTTCATACTTTATATCATAATGATAGGAGACTAAATATTTTATGGTTATATATACCTTCTAGCTTTATATCATAATGATAGGAGACTAAATATTTTTTTGGTAATATATACCTTTTAGCTTTATATCATAATGATAGGAGACTAAAAAATTTTTTTGTAATATATACCTTCATACTTTATATCATAATGATAGGAGACTAAATATTTTATGGTTATATACCTTCTAGCTTTATATCATAATCATAGGAGACTAAATATTTTATGGTAATATATACCTTCATACTTTATATCATAATGATAGGAGGCTAAATATTTTATGGTAAACCGTCATTTTATGGTACACTGCAATATATACCTTCATACTTTATATCATAATGATAGGAGATTAAATATTTTATGGTAATATTATCAGATTATTACATGGCATTTTTCATATCGCATGTATTATCAGCCCTAGGTTCAATATCAGCCCAAGAGCCGCATGGCTCGAGGGCTGATATTGACCGAGGGCTGATAATACATGCGATATGAAAAATGACATGTTATGATCTTTTTATCATATGCTTCAACAGTAGAGAAAAATAACAGATTCGTATATTTCTCCTTCTACGTAGTTCACGAAAAGATGTTAAAAGAGTAAAAAGTTCACGGACGTTGGACCCAAAATTTGATACATTCAATTAAGGAATAACAGTACTGTAGTTGAAGAGTTGACACCGTCAATTGTAGATTTTACGGTCGCAAATGTAGTTTTACTGGCGACGCGTGGCGAGTTATCTAACAGTGTGCACCACATTTTTTATGTTATTTCTTCATAGACAGAAAAAATATTACAGTCATTCCTTAAAAAGACGAATCGACAAAAAATAATTCAACAAGATACGTAATGAAAATTGCTTGGAAAAGTCAACTTTTTTACAGTAACTTTCTAAATTATGTTTCAGAAAAACTTAAAAAATGCATTTATTTAATATTTTTTTTTTTTTAATTTAATTTAATTATTTTACACAATATACATTCCAGTATTCAAATAATTGTTATGTACACTACTTTGTAATGTTTTTCACTGAAAACGTAGCATTGAGGTGTATTTTCCGGAATTTGCCGAGTATCAACGGAATGCCATGTGATAACGTTACGGACAGGCATGGGATAACAATCGAAGCATGTGATAAACTTTTCATATCAGCCCGCTAAGCACCAATTCGAAAAATATGGAAAACATTTTAATTTAATGCTATTATCATACGGTAAAAATCATATGTTATTTAGTCTAAGTATATGATAAACCTTCATACTTTATATTATAATGATAGGAGACTAAATATTTTATGTCTATATACCTTCTAGATTTATATCATAATGCTAGGAGACTAAATATTTTATGGTAATATACCTTCATACTTTATATCATAATGATAGGAGACTAAATATTTTATGGTAATATATACCTTCATGCTTTATATCATAATGATAGGGGACTAAATATTTTATGGTTATATATACCTTCATACTTTATATCATAATGATAGGAGACTAAATATTTTATGGTTATATACCTTCTAGCTTTATATCATAATGCTAGGAAACTAAATATTTATAATTTATGGTGATATACCTTCTAGCTTTATATCATAATGCTAGGAGACTAAATAATTTATGGTTATATACCTCCTAGCTTTATATCATAATGATAGGAGACTAAATATTTTATGCTTATATATACCTTCATACTTTATATCATTATAATAGGAGACTAAATATTTTATGGTTATATACCTTCTAGCTTTATATCATAATGCTAGGAGACTAAATATTTTATGGTAATATATACCTTCATACTTTATATCATAATGATAGAAGACTAAATATTTTATGGTTATATATACCTTCTAGCTTTATATCATAATGCTAGGAGACTAAATATTTTATGGTTATATACCTCCTGGCTTTATATCATAATGATAGGAGACTAAATATTTTATGCTTATATATACCTTCATACTTTATATCATTATAATAGGAGACTAAATATGTTATGGTTATATACCTTCTAGCTTTATATCATAATGCTAGGAGACTAAATATTTTATGGTAATATATACCTTCATACTTTATATCATAATGATAGAAGACTAAATATTTTATGGTTATATATACCTTCATACTTTATATCATAATGATAGGAGACTAAATATTTTATGGTTATATACCTTCTAGCTTTATATCATAATGCTAGGAAACTAAATATTTATATTTTATGGTGATATACCTTCTAGCTTTATATCATAATGCTAGGAGACTAAATATTTTATGGTTATATACCTCCTAGCTTTATATCATAATGATAGGAGACTAAATATTTTATACTTATATATACCTTCATACTTTATATCATTATAATAGGAGACTAAATATTTTATGGTTATATACCTTCTAGCTTTATATCATAATGCTAGGAGACTAAATATGTTATGGTTATATATACCTTCATACTTTATATCATAATGATAGAAGACTAAATATTTTATGGTTATATATACCTTCTAGCTTTATATCATAATGCTAGGAGACTAAATATTTTATGGTTATATACCTCCTAGCTTTATATCATAATGATAGGAGACTAAATATTTTATGGTAATATATACCTTCATACTTTATATCATAATGATAGAAGACTAAATATTTTATGGTTATATATACCTTCTAGCTTTATATCATAATGCTAGGAGACTAAATATTTTATGGTTATATACCTCCTAGCTTTATATCATAATGATAGGAGACTAAATATTTTATGCTTATATATACCTTCATACTTTATATCTTAATGCTATGAGACTAAATATTTTATGGCTATATACCTTCTTGCTTTTTATCATAATGATAGGAATCTAAATATGTTATGGTTTTATATACCTTCATGCATTATATCATCAGTCAATGTCAAAAGATAAAAAATAAAATAGCTCAACAAAATATCAAAATTTTGTTTAATTTCGTGTCAACAATAAAATTGAAAATGGAAATGAGGAATGTGTTAAAGGAACAACAATCCGACCATAGAGCAGACAACAGCCGAAGGTCACCAACGAGTCTTCAATGTAGCGAGAAACTCCTGCACTGGAGGCATTCTTCAGCTGGCCCCTTAACAACTATGTATACTAGTTCAGTGATGATGGAAATCATACTAAACTCCGAATTATACACAAGAAACTAAAAATCATACAAGACTTACAAAGGCCAGAGACTTCGACTTGGGACAGGCGCAAAATTGCGGAGGGGTTAAACAATATCGACTTATGTTGAAGGGAAGACTTGCGCATGATTTTTATTCCCGGCTACCAAAATTAGAAATAAGGAGATGTTTTATGATAGCCAATGAAACATCTATCCAACAGATAACATGAATGTTAACAACTATAGATAAATTACTGCCTTCAACAATGAACAAAACGTATATCGTGAAAAGGTATATTAGTATTTTTTACAAAAACAAGCATTTTCAATTACTGTAGCAGATGGTCTGAATGCCATCTATAATGAAGGGTGAACTGTCTGATTTAAATTGGCAAGTAGACCACATAAGGTTTTTACAGTACTGTAATAAGACAGGAAACTTTAAAGGACCTACAAAGACGTTACCTCCAGTTCCAGTGTGATAGCATCAGAAGGTACTGTACTGGTTATAATACATGAACTTCCTGATACTGTACCATAGTGTGGAGTGATGGTTGCTCCACCTAAAATTAAAAGTATAACTAAAACTCAACAAATTATTTCAAATTTACAATAAATCAGAAATTATTGCAAGGTTTTTATTAGTGAGAATCATGTAACTGGGTGAACATCACAATAATAAGAATTGGCATTCTGCTATCTGATACTGGTGTAATACCGCCATTGATTTTCCCCTATTAGTCTTTGTTAAATTTGCACTATTCAAAAAAATGTGCAGAACTTATCTTTGTTTCAAATAAAGAAATACTTGGCATGAGTAAAGTTTTATCCTGTTCAGTACTATAGAAAAAAAAATCACATAAAATGTCATTGCATATAAGGAAATAACCACCACAAGTTAACCAATCAAATTTCTCCCCTTATTTAACCTGTGTACAGATTTAGTAACCATGTAACCTCAAGTCTACAAAATATTCTATAGAAACACCAAATAAAAAAAAATAATGGTGCTTTGAAATACCCAAGACATATGTTTATGACACAGAAATGTTTTACTGCAATAAAATGTAGGATTAATTACCTACAACTGCCAAATTCAAGGAATATTTTTTTCGACCTATTTTCGTATGTATACAACCAGATGTGACATACCGTGGTTTGGTGGTATTACGCCTAAATATATCTGAGTGCAGATTTTCCTGAAATTGCAATATTTAAATCCCACATTTTTGTCTTTTCTTCAAAAATGGTAATAATAAATGCCTGCAATAATTTCTGAACTTACATTATATTGATTTAAACAATCATCTCTAATATTGTTCATTAAAGAGATACTTCTGACAACTACAGAGACATGGCCATCAGTTCTATCTACTCTGAAAACTAGCAAATTTTAGAGTACATGTAGTTGCCCAATTCTTTGTAATCCTTTAATTTGTTAAAAAAAATTATAAGGGCTATATTAAAAGTGCAAACTGCAAAATTGATCATCATGACAAGATGTATCCATCCTGAAATTAGAGAGAAATCTGTTGTTTTGGAGTATTTAGAGAGAAATCTGTTGTTTTGGAGTATTTAGAGAGAAATCTATGATTTTTTTTAGATATCTATGACTGATATCATGAAAAATATAGGAGCAAGGTTAAATGTGTAAGTTGCAAAAATGTTTAGCACAACAAGATTTATTAACAGTGCAAATTTCAGAAAATGTCAACATGTTTATGAGCTATTGTCTCTAAAATTAAAATTTTTCAAATGTTTCACATTTTTCTGTTACTTTGAAAACTATAAGTAGATATCGGAAGATGTGGTATGAGTGACAATGAGACAACTCTCCGTCCAGGTAACACTTATTTAAAGTAAACCATTAAAGGTCAAGGTGCAGCCTTCAACACATAGCCTTGGCTCACACGGAAAAGCAAGCTATAAAGGGACCCAAAATTTACTAGTATAAAACCATTCCAACATGAAAACCAATTTATTACAAACAAGAATGTGTCCTCAGCACACGAATGGCCCACTCGCACTATCATTTTCCATGTTCAGTGGACCGTGAAATTGGGGTACAAACTCTAATTTGGCATTAAAATTAGAAAGATCATATCATAGGGAACATTTGTACAAAGTTTGAAGTCGATTGGACTTCAACTTCATCAAAAACTACCTTGACCAAAAACTTTAACCTAGAGCGGGACAGACGGACGGACGGACGGACGGACGAACGGACGCACAGACCAGAAAACATAATGCTCCTCTACTATCGTAGGTGGGGCATAAAAACTTCAAAGTTTATCACTTAACCTTGTCTGCTGACATGTGCATTTTAAAATGATTCTCTAAACCAAATAAATTATTATTCATAATAGCTGGAAAAAACATAGATGGAAATAGCTCGAGCAATGAAAATGAGGTAAAGGTAATTGATATACTGTGGGTTCATTAAACTTTGTTGGATTTTCATGGGCACAGAGAAAACCTGAATGTTAAAGTCCAACAAATTACAAATGTTCTGAAGAAATGTATGCAGACTTTTCCAAAACAATGAAATTAAATATCAATGAATATGAACATTTTCCTCAAACCTGGAAAATTGGTATCCACGAAAATAAATAAATCCACAGTATGCAAGTCTCTACGTTTCTAAATGCTTAATATTTAGACAATTTACTTTCACTGTGACTGATCAGCATCCCTTTGTCTTGAATTTTTTTCAAAATTGTTGCAGGGGTAAAAAAATATAACAAGAGTGCACAGGCTGAAATGTCTCGCCTTCTTTACTAATCATTGATATTATGTTGATAGTCCTAAATATAAAGTTTATTTCAACTGTCAGACTCACATAATCTTAACATTAACCAAGAAAACTAAACATTGACCAATGAACCATGAAAATGAGGTAAAGGTCAGATGAACAATGCCAGACAGGCATTTACAGCTAACAATTCTTCCATACAACAAATATAGTTGACATATTGCTTTTCGTTTAAGAAAAACACAGATCAAAACACAAAAACGTAACACTGAGCAATGAACCGTGAAAATGAGGTCAAGGTAAAAAAAAACTGCACGACTGACATATAGATCATAAAATAATTCCATACACCAAATATAGTTTACCTATTGCATCTAGTATTAGAAAAAAAGACCAAAAACTCAAAAACTTTACTTTGACCACTGAACCATGAAAATGAGGTCAAGGTCAGATGGCACCTTCCAGCTAGACATCCGTGTTAAAGGCCGTACATTGACCTATAATGGTTTACTTTTATAAATTGTTGTTGGATGGAGAGTTGTCTCATTGGCACTCACACCACATCTTCCTATACCTATGTTCACCTTACAATCATTCCATACAACAAATATAGTAGACCTATTGCATACAATATAAGAAAAACAGACCAAAACACAAAAACTTAACTATAACCACTGAACCATGAAAATGAGGTCAAGGTCAGTGCCAGTTGGACATGTGCACCTTACAGTGCTTCCACACACCGAATGTACTAGACCTATTGCTTATAGTATCTGAGATATGGACTTGACCACCAAAACTTAACCTTGTTCACTTTTTTCAAGTAGTCACTGAACCATGAAAATGAGGTCAAGGACATTGGACATGTGACTGACGGAAACTTCGTCATATGAGGCATCGATGTTCTAAGTATGAAGCATCCAGGTCTTCTACGATTCTAGCTAACGCCGCCGCCGCTGTATCACTATCCCTATGTCGAGCTTTCTGCGACAAAAGTCGCAGGCTCGACAAAAACTATATGGTTTGAGTGTTTATATGAGACTTAAGTACCCGAGGTAGCTGCTGCAGAGATGTCGATTTGTTTACATGGTATGGAAGTTCCGGCATCCCTGGTGATAACCTCAAGAACAAGGACACCATTCAGATAGACCCATACATCATCACCTCCGCCTACAGTCAGGGTCTCGTTACCCTGGTATATAAAGCCAGATCTGATTGCAGTCGTAAATCTATAATTATATAAAAGTTGAAATCAGTATCATTATAAAAGAAAAAAAAACAAAGCTACTTTCCATATAAGACCATAAGACCGATGGGGCAATCATCAGTGCTTCAGCACAAATCCGATGCGATTTTTACAAGACTGGGGCTTCGGGATACCACATTACGTCAAAGACTGTTTTAAAACATGGACATGTACAATGAATATAAAATAAAATAAATCATGTGGTAATTTTACAGTTGATTTATACAAACTATTTTCTACACTCGACAGCAAAAAAAAAACACAGACCAAAAACTTCATACTTTTATTTCACAAGGGTTGTTTAGCTCAAGATAAATGTAGACAACCTGAAATCGTTTTCTGGCTACTGAAATTTAGAGTTGGCCACTTAACTTTCATGTGGCCAGTTGGCAACTTTATTTCAGAAGCTACTTTGAGGGCTGTATTGCATTCAAACAACATCAACCCATTGGTTATAACAGAAAATTGTCATGTGACTTTATTGACACCTAACCAATACAATAAAATTTAACTTAAAATTTAATACTTGTTAAAGGCTTTTACATATAAAAAAACAACATATGATTAAAACATCAGTACTGGTATATTCAATGAAAAATGAACAAGAAAAATCCTTTTACCCAAAATTGTGCCATGCAGCATAGCAGTCTTTAGCCTGGTCTCCATAACCCTGGCCATCAATGGGGAAGTAACTGTTTGTGGCATATCTGGAATATATACATTAAAACATTCAACTACAGGCAAGACATTTACTGTATGTAAAACTTACAATACAAATCATATATTATAGAGAAATTATACCTTTTACATGTTTTATAGTATTTGCTATATCCTATTTTTTGTATATTGAAAGCTGATAAAAAAAAATGGATATTTACACCCATCTCCCCGTGATATTATTTATAGTATTTACAGTGATTAAACAAATCTTACACTGTAATTCATAATCAAAGAAATTAAGGCAAAAATTATTCTAGTTTTTAAAATGATAACATATTTTCCTAAAAAAATATCTAAATAATGAGTATAATTATGAGTGCACAACAGGGCTTTCAAAACGGTCTTATTTTCCAGACAAGTCCGTTAAATTATATAAATGACTTGTGCCAAGACTGAAACGGTCAATTTAATAAAGTTTAGAGAATAAAAAAACAGAAATTTGAAATTTTTCAGAAAAAAAATGACGTTTATACGAAATGTTTGACCTGACCTTTTACCTTAAACAGACAAACATTTCCCGTCATATAAGTGACATGATTAATAATTACTATCGAAAACAAACCCTACTATAAAACCCTCTCATTACAATCAAAATTAATTAGTTCTCTGATTTCAGATTTTACCTATTCAGGAGACAGGTCACCTATTTTGTACTGGATATTTATCAGTCTAGTATAAAGCAATATTAATAAACTACTTCGCTGAGCGCAGCCTGGTACGACCGCAGACGTTGAACCCTGAACAGTTGGGGCAAATTTGGACAAGATATTCAAGCTTGATACTGTCTGAATTTGGATTGTGATCAAATTTTTGACACAATATAGGTTTCTGACACAAAATAAAAGTCAAGATCTTACAAATCTATTGCGCAATTATGTGCAATTAATGATTTCTTGTTAAAACTTTTCAAAAATTTGAAATTTGAAAAATGTTGAAAAAAAATTGAACCCCTTAAAAAAATTGGTACTCCCAAACTTTTTGAATCCTTCCTTGCAGAAATTACCCCCACACTCGATCCCAGCCTGTCCTTTGTAGTATGGAACCTTGAAGTACAATTTCAGAGAGATCCATACACTTAAACACAAGTTATTGTCTGGAAACTAGAAAAATGCTTGTTTTTGGCCCTTTTGTGGCCCCTTATTCCTACATAAATGGGGCAATAACCACAAAACTCAATCCCAGCCTTCCTTTTGTGATATGGAACTTTGTGGTACAATGTCAGAGAGATCCATACACTTACACACACAAGTTATTGTCCAGAAACTACAAAAATGCTTGTTGTTGGCCACTTTTTGGCCCTTAATTCCTAAAACCATGTAACCCCCAAAATGAATTCAAACCTTCTACTTGTAGTATTAAACATTGTGGTACAATTTCAGAGCAATTGAAATAATTATACACAGGTTATTATCCTGAAAGTAGAAAAATGCTGGTTTTGGCACCCTTTTGGGCCCCTAATTCCAAAACGGTAGAGACCATCATCCCCAAAATCAATCCCAACCTCCCCTTAGTGGTATTGAACCTTCTTACTAAATTTCAAAGAGATCCATTCATGTAAACTTAAGTTAGTGTCCAGAAACCAAATGTGTCTTCGGACGATGACGCAGACGACTACGCAGATAACATCATACCATTATACGATCCCAAAAATTTTTTTGCGGTCATATGAAAATCATTTTTTTACATTTTAGCAGTTTGTCACTAACAAATTTAGTCAACAAAATTCAGATTATCAGAAATGTATATAAATATGTTTTGATAAAAATTTTAAAAAGTATTATCGCTATTTTGTGCATTTTTCTTTTGATCTTTTTTTGTGATAATTTCCATATCATGCTTCTCGCTTGAGATGGAAACATTATCGCTAGAAACTAAGGAGGCCACGTGGCGTTGCTAACGAAATTGACATGAAATTGACAACGTCGTCATAGGTAAAATAGCGATAAACAGATTATCATTGGTCATCTCAACTCGATTGCTTTTCTCACTTTCGCTGTACCAGCTCAAGCGAGAAAATCAATCTCGTTGAGATGATCAACGATAATCTATAAGTAATACAGGTTTCAAGAGAAAAATTGTAAGAACCATTTGGTTTGAACTAGTCACTTGTGCGCAGGTGTGAGATTAAATTATGCATCCAAATTTTCATAAATTCTAAAAATATCATTAATACCTATATGTAACGTACTTGTTGAGTATTTTCCTGTAGAAAAAAAGTTGGAAAGTTCTACACAAACACAATCGTGCTTTGTAACATTTAGGTGTCACACCACCAATTACTCCCTCAAATTTAGAGCGTATGTGAAAGTAGGCCTACTCGGACAAAAAATAGTTCATTTGATGTCATTGTTTACTTAAACTAACCAACAAATTGGCGGAAATGAAACTTTTGGTGAAAGAGAAATATATCAAGACCATTGTGAGCTAAAATTTACTTGTTTATGAGTTTGCATTCAAAATTGAGGATTAATGCACTCCATAGTATATTAATTTAAGATTTCCAGAAAACCAGGGGTTATTTTTAGTGGTACCTCTATTCGGAAGACCTTTTCTTTTTTATATGACTTTAAACATCTGTTGAAGATTGGTATGTAGAAAGCTGATACATGTACGATTCAGGATATTCTATGAAGTTAAACTTAAAAAAATAAATATTTAGAAAGCTGTGAAAATTGCAAAATTTGGTTGAACAGATAGGGACTTTTAATTGGTGACACCCAAACGTACACGGATTTTACGTATCAATCTCTGGTCCATGTTTTACTATTGTCTAGTTTACATCTGGTAATAGGAAAGTACTTTTCAAAAATGAAAGTGAAGTTATTGACAGCGTAATTTTGCACAAATAAAGAGTCTTAGATAGATTATTATACTCTTATGTTGCACACTGCGAATGGAGCACAGTGAGCTCCATGCAGCAGAACATTGAATTTATTTTAAAAATCAAGTCAAATACCGTGTTTTGTATCAATCATAATTCATATGATGCCAAACTGATTACTATGGTTGCCTTTTGTAACTAAGTCTTGAGGGATTAAAATCTGGATAAAACAAAAATAAAAAATGTCTGGTTGTCTCAAATACTTTTTTGAAGCCCGGGTGCACAAAGACATATTGAAACATTAACTGAAATTAAGTTGTTGGTATGTATAAAGTGAAGCTGACAAAATCATATATACTGACCCATGAGTAGACACAGATGCTCCAGTATCTGTTGCAAGTATGACAGAATCATATATACTGACCTATGAGTAGGCACTGATGCCCCCGTATCTGCTGTAAGTATGATGGTATCATTTAATGCCATGTTAGTGCCAGGATTATCAACAAACCATCCAGAGAAGGTGTCAAAAGAAGGATTGGAAGATCTCTTCAGCCAGGCTCCATATGGACTTGGTACATATGTAGGTTTACTTATTATTGTGTCTGCATATCCAGTGAAGTCAGAATCTGTTACACTGGAGATAAAAGTTGTAATGTTAGGTACTATATAAAGGATTGAAATGATGTAAAATAACTATCAATAATATTATTAATATTATTAATATAAATACTTCTGCTGCTAAATTATGTTTCGAGTAAAATAAACTGTTGGGTAGAAAGTGAAGGCTTTCAAAATATTTTTCGCACATACAAATTTTCACGTGACTAAATTAAAAATTCAAATGTTCCTGCTATTCTTTTAAACGCTGGAAAATGTAAATATCATGAGCTGTATTATGTGTAGATTTTGGTCAAAATTGATATGAACCCAAAAAGATATTTTGTGCGAAAAATATTTTGAAAGCCTTCACTTTCTACCCAACAGTTGAGTCAAGTTTATTTTTACATATTTCAGATATGTAACATTTATTAGTTTTAATTCATGTTTCTGCTCATGATTAGATATGTTGTTCTGTTTAGAATAATTATCTTATATTTCATTTCTTTTTTTATACCGTCCAAGTATACCTCTTGAGACAGTCTTCCGAGCATAGTGTTTTGACACAGGTTTCCAACTTTTTTGCACTACGTATTAAGTTTTTAATGAAGTTTGACAGGGTTAACTCGTTTTAGTTGGTTGTTCCTGGCCAGCGGGATCGTCGATGAAAGAGCCTTTGTCATTATTTGGTATTAATTTAAATATACAGCATATCAGAACTCAGTCATCATTTATAATTGTATTGATTTATTTATGTATTTATGCTTATGGATTGTATTTTCAACTTATCCGGTGTCTAAATTCAACCTGTCTGGGTTATCGGCAATATGAATTATATTGTTTTGTTTTATTAAAGCCTAATAATAGTATGTATTTATGGGAAAGAAGTTAAGGTAATACCATAAATATCTCGTCCTTGGCAAAAAAACAAAAACTAGAGGCTCTAAAGAGCCTGTGTCGCTCACCTTGGTCTATGAAAGACCCAGATGGATTCATGTCAAAATTGTGTTTGTAGATCTTACTTGACTGAACATTCTTGCTTCTTGCAATTTCTCTATCTATAATAAACTTGGCCCTTTAGAAACAGAGATAAATATTTTGTAAAAATTTACAAAATTTACAAAATTAATGAAAATTGTTAAAAATTTACTATAAAGAGCAATAACTCCTTCAGGGGTCAACTGACCATTTTGGTTATGTTGACTTATTTTTAGATCTTACTTTGCTGAACATTTTTGCTGTTTACAGTTTATCTCTATCTATAACAGTATTCAAGATAATAACCAGAAACAGCAAACTTTCTTTTAAGATTACCAATTGGGGGGGGCAGCAACCCAACAAATAGTTGTCCAATTCATCTGAAAATTTCAGAGCAGACATATCTTGACTTGATAACAATTTTACCTTGTGTCAGATTTGCTCTAAATGCTTTGGTTTTGAGTTGTAAACCAAAATCTACATTTTACCCCTTTGTTCTATTTTTAGCCATGGCCGCCATCTTGGTTGGTTGACCGGGTCACTGGACACATTTTTTTAACCTAAATACCCCCAATGATGATTGTGGCCAAGTTTGATTAAATTTGGCCCAGTAGTTTCAGAGGAGAAGATTTTTGTATAAGTTTACAACGACGACGGACGACGGACGACAGACGACGGACGCCAAGTGATGAGAAAAGCTCACTTGGCCCTTTGGGCAAGGTGAGCTAAAAACAGGAATGTGTTGGGATTGTGTCCATAGTACATAGTAAAATTTGGCATTAAAATCAGAAAGATCATATAATAGAGGAACATGTGTACTACGTCTAAATTTAAGTTGATTGGCAACTTTTTACTATTTGTTCACAACATAAACAGGATACTAGGAGATGATTTAGAGTAATTTTAAGAATATAGTAACAAATCCATAGACTCCTGCTTAGCTGTAAGACTTATATATATATAGTAAGCACTATTGTCATTGACAATACAAACACCAAGATATGTGTGTATACATTTGTTAGTAGCCTTGAATTACATAATGTAGTTTTGTTAGACTGTATAACCCTGGACTTCAGCTTCCAATTCCCCCTAATAAAAATAACAGCACTCAGTCTGGTGATAACTAATTTCATTTTAAAATCTTTAATATTTTCTGATCTAATGGGTGACAAGATTTGCGGGTCAATCTCAACAACCTGCAGGTGTGAGCTTTGATGACTGGTATCCTGCAGCCTAGAAAAATGTTTGTCTGATATTGGTGATTGGATGAGTGCAAACATGCTGAAACTTAATGAAGACAAAACAGAATATCAAAAGAAAAGATAAGGTGACCGTGCGTTTTTTCCGGCTAGAATACAAAACAGAAAAATTCCATGTAGATTCCTTCAGAAAATGCACTATTTCAGAGTTACCTAAAAAATTTAAAATTCAAGCAGAACTAATCAACACTTGTACAAATATTAATATTCATAAGTTATAATCTAATGTTTGTCTTTTTAAATTTTAATTCACATGAGTTATCTGTATTCCTGCATCAAATTTTGCTAACTTGGACCTTAGATTCTCTGTTTTTTACAATCCAAGATGGCGAAAGACACCCATACCACCTTAAGCGACGTTTCTTGTGTGAAAAATCTGGGAATGTACTTTGATGAAAACCATCAGTTTGGAATATCAAGCCAGTGCGATCACTAAGGCTTGTTTTTACAAAATTGGATATATTGGTCGAATTCCATCTATTATTTCAGTTGAAGCCTGTAAAACACTAGTGTGCTCCCTAGTTACATCAAGGCTGGTCTATGGCAATACATTGTTGTATGGTACAAACACCAACATTATCATAAATTGCAGCGGGTCCAAAACACAGCAGCATGTTTGATAATACGAAATTACGCCTGTTTTAATATCGTTACACTGACTACCCATACATTACCGTTCCCAACATAAACTTCTTTTATATGTGTACAAAGCCCAGCATGGCAAGGCTCCTAGTTACCTTCAAAATTTAATTACGCCATAAAAGCCAAGTAGATCCCTCGGGTCGGAAAATAGTATGCTCCTACAACCTCCAAATGACGTTCCAACAAAAAGCTACAGTGAGAGGTGTTTTGACAAGGCTGCACCTACACTCTGGAACAATTTGCCACTGTTTTTACGGAATGAAATCAGAGGCGAATTTAGGGGGGCCCGCCCCCCCCCCCCCCCTTTTTGGGAAAAAAATTGGTTGCTTATATAGGGAATCACTGAAGCGTGACTGAAGCGGGCCCCTCTTAGGTCAGTCAGTGGGCCCCAACTTATAAAAATTTCTGGATCCGCCACTGGAAATTATTTTAATGTCTTTACTCATTTATTTCGGACTGCTTTGAAGGATTTCTTGTAGATTTTATACAATTTTAATTGACTGCATTAGTTTTAGACATTTTTTTTTATATTTTAGGGTACATGCACTTTTCTTTCTTTTCTTTCTTTTTTCTTTTTTTTTTTTTTGTATCTTATAAATTTTTATATGCTTGTTTGATTCTTTTTAGATAGTGCTTTGTAATCTATGTTTTACATGTTTTATGTATTTTTGTATTTTACATATTTTTTAAATGTGAAGCGCTTAGAGAAATTTTTGATATTATATAATGCGCTCTATGAATATTGTATTTATTATTATTATTATCATTATTTTGAGCTTTGCTGATTGGTACCCTGCAGGTGTGAGCTTTTCTGACTGATACCCTGCAGGTATGAGCTTTGCTGACTGGTATCCTGCAGCCTAGAAAAATGTTTGTCTGATATTGGTGATTGGATGAGTGCAAACATGCTGAAACTTAATGAAGACAAAACAGAATATCAAAAGAAAAGATAAGGTGACCGTGCGTTTTTTCCGGCTAGAATACAAAACAGAAAAATTCCATGTAGATTCCTTCAGAAAATGCACTATTTCAGAGTTACCTAAAAAATTTAAAATTCAAGCAGAACTAACATAAGTTATAATCTAATGTTTGTCTTTTTAAATTTTAATTCACATGAGTTATCTGTATTCCTGCATCAAATTTTGCTAACTTGGACCTTAGATTCTCTGTTTTTTTACAATCCAAGATGGCGAAAGACACCCATACCACCTTAAGCGACGTTTCTTGTGTGAAAAATCTGGGAATGTACTTTGATGAAAACCATCAGTTTGGAATATCAAGCCAGTGCGATCACTAAGGCTTGTTTTTACAAAATTGGATATATTGGTCGAATTCCATCTATTATTTCAGTTGAAGCCTGTAAAACAATAGTGTGCTCCCTAGTTACATCAAGGCTGGTCTATGGCAATACATTGTTGTATGGTACAAACACCAACATTATCATAAATTGCAGCGGGTCCAAAACACAGCAGCATGTTTGATAATACGAAATTACGCCTGTTTTAATATCGTTACACTGACTACCCATACATTACCGTTGCCAACATAAACTTCTTTTATATGTGTACAAAGCCCAGCATGGCAAGGCTCCTAGTTACCTTCAAAATTTAATTACGCCATAAAAGCCAAGTAGATCCCTCGGGTCGGAAAATAGTATGCTCCTACAACCTCCAAATGACGTTCCAACAAAAAGCTACAGTGAGAGGTGTTTTGACAAGGCTGCACCTACACTCTGGAACAATTTGCCACTGTTTTTACGGAATGAAATCAGAGGCGAATTTAGGGGGGCCCGCCCCCCCCCCCCCTTTTTGGGAAAAAAATTGGTTGCTTATATAGGGAATCACTGAAGCGTGACTGAAGCGGGCCCCTCTTAGGTCAGTCAGTGGGCCCCAACTTATAAAAATTTCTGGATCCGCCACTGGAAATTATTTTAATGTCTTTACTCATTTATTTCGGACTGCTTTGAAGGATTTCTTGTAGATTTTATACAATTTTAATTGACTGCATTAGTTTTAGACATTTTTTTTTATATTTTAGGGTACATGCACTTTTCTTTCTTTTCTTTCTTTTTTCTTTTTTTTTTTTTTGTATCTTATAAATTTTTATATGCTTGTTTGATTCTTTTTAGATAGTGCTTTGTAATCTATGTTTTACATGTTTTATGTATTTTTGTATTTTACATATTTTTTAAATGTGAAGCGCTTAGAGAAATTTTTGATATTATATAATGCGCTCTATGAATATTGTATTTATTATTATTATTATCATTATTTTGAGCTTTGCTGATTGGTACCCTGCAGGTGTGAGCTTTTCTGACTGATACCCTGCAGGTATGAGCTTTGCTGACTGGTACCCTGAAGGTGTGAGCATTGTTGACTGGTACCCTACAGGTGTGACCTTTGCTGACTGGTATACATATCCTGAAAGAAAATGTGATTGAACAAACCGAAGGATACACTAAACATTCTTTTGTAATTGCTTACCTAAAGTCATAATAAATTATTGGCAGAACCCAATCACTTACTCCAGGGGTACCTCCAGGGGTAACTGAAAATGAATGAAATTTGATAATTTTTTTGACTGTTATAATAAATCCTTAAGTAACAATATAAACATTTAATAACTGATCTGAAAATTCATTTTGCATAATAAGACATTTTTCAATAACTGCGAATCATGTTATCTCTACAGTGGAAGGTTTTTTTTATTGCATTGACTAAGAATAATGTTGTGTAACGTGTACACAGGGTAAGCGTGTCTGTTTCTATTTTAGAATGAGTTCGTTACCAGTTTGATACTGAATCCAAAATGTTCTATTTACAAAATATATGACAAATAATCTGTATTCATAAATTAACGTCAATAAACTAAAATATATATAACTGCTCTTTGCGGTCTCTAATAAACTATCTATAAACTATCTATAATACTAAAATTACGAGGTCCAATTTGTCAGTCGTCATCACGTAAAAACGACGAATCACAGAATTCAACTTTATATATAACTAATATAGTACAAAGGTGTAGATTAAAAATTACACCACTCCAGGCCATTTTGTTTTCCACGTAATTAATATTGCCAATAATTAAGAAGTTCCGTGTCGAGTCCGCTACCGATACCAATAGTATATTCACCTGTTACCTATTACCTTATCTGTACGTTCCGCATCTGACAGGCGCACCACCAAACGTTGTATTCAGGATTAATATGCTATATGCACGGGTCATAACCACAGGGTTGACACTACTAAATTGTCAAATTGTTACCTATTGTAGTATTTTAATCCGTAAGACTTTCTAAGATAACAATACGAATACTAAAAATCTGGACTAAAAATAAGGCGTATAGGTACAGTTTTCAATTTGTTAGTGGGCATGACGTAAAACAGCGAAGCAAAGAATTCAACTTTATTTATAACTTATATAGGACAATGCTGTTGATTAAAAAATACTTCATTCCAGGACCTTTTGTTTTCCAAATAATTAATATTACTGTTTCAGTTCGACGGGTTCAAACAGAAAGACTTGAAAGCATAGAAAAACTGTGTATCTTATAATCGGCATGACTTTATCAGATGACAATACTAATACTAAAATAAGGCTTGCGCATAGTTCTATACTTTAATTCAGTCACGGACCCGTGATATCACGGGTGTGTTCTAGTATAATACTAAAATAACGAGGTCAAATTTGTCAGCCGTCATCGGGTAAAAACGACAAATCAAAGAATTTAACTCTATATAGAACTAATATAGGACAATGGTGTAGATTAAAAATTACATTACTCCAGACCCTTTTGTTTTCCACATAATTAATATTGCCAATAATTAACAAGTTCCGGGTCGAATCCGATACCGATACCAATAGTATATTCACCTGTTAGCTATTAATTTATCTGTACGTTCCGCATTTGACAGGCGCACCACCAAGCGGTGTATTTAGGATTTGCTATATACACGGGTCATAATCAAAGGGATGACACTACTAAATTCTATCATTGTCAAATTGTTGCCTATTGTAGTTTTATTCAGCAATCAGCAAGACTTTCTAAGATAACTAATATAGGACAATGCTGTTGAATAAAAAATACTCCATTCGTGGATAGCCAGGACCTTTTGTTTTCCAAATAATTAATATTACCAATAATTGATAAGTTCCAGGTCGACGGGTTCAAACAGAAAGATTTGAAAGCAAAAAAAACTGTGTATCTTATAATCGACATGACTTTATCAGATGACAATACCAATTACTAAAATAAGGCTTAGGCATAGTTATATGCTTTAACAGTTTAAGTCAGTCACGGACCCGCGATATCACGGGTGTGTACTTGTCCTACTTTAAACATATACAATTGGTACAAATTTGTACTATTACAAATTTGTCCTGGGTCCGGAACAAACTTGTCCTCCTGGCACAATTATGTACCCTACAAGTTGGTCACACAGACTCACACTTGTCCAATACGCCAATCGTTCTCTTGGTACAGTTATGTACCCTACAAGTTGGTCACACAGACTCACACTTGTCCAATACGCCACTCGTTCACCTGGTACAATTATGTACCCTACAAGTTGGTCACACAGACTCACACTTGTCCAATACGCCACTCGTTCTCCTGGTACAATTATATACCCTACAAGTTGGTCACACAGACTCACACTTGTCCAAAACGTCACTCGTTCTCCTGGTACAACTGTTTACCTTACAAGTTGGTCACACAGAATCACACTTGTCCAAAACGTCACTCGTTCTCCTGGTACAACTATTTACCTTACAAATTGGTCACACAGTATCACACTTGTCAAGGCCGAAACTACCCTTGAGTCAAGTGAGGCAATTAAGTGAGGCAATTGCCTCACTAAAATTTCGACACTGATTAATTTTTTTTGTACATATATATAAATATAATAGTCATTTCACGGTTGTTCTGTCTCAACCTTAATTTATATAACTTGTCATCATTTCTTTTAAACTATTCTTCCTGGATATAACTGAGCATCTCAACGGGTGATGTTTCTCGATTACATTAACCTAGTAACGATAATCATCATGGATCTTTAGTTAAAAACAGGCTCTTGCAGAAAAAGGAAAAGCGACACTGAAGGTAAAGAAGGAATAATTCTAGTAAACTATTTTTTTGTGAACAAAGTCTGAGTATTACATATAACTTCATTAGGATAAGTAGACTGACAAATCAAGTACTGGTCTTCGGAAGGGGCAGTCCTGTCTGCGTATTCATTTCACGAACTTTAATCTTTCTCTTTACAGATAAATAAAGGGTTGACACTACTAAATTGTCAAATTGTTACCTATTGTAGTATTTTAATCCGTAAGACTTTCTAAGATAACAATACGAATACTAAAAATCTGGACTAAAAATAAGGCGTATAGGTACAGTTTTCAATTTGTTAGTGGGCATGACGTAAAACAGCGAAGCAAAGAATTCAACTTTATTTATAACTTATATAGGACAATGCTGTTGATTAAAAAATACTTCATTCCAGGACCTTTTGTTTTCCAAATAATTAATATTACTGTTTCAGTTCGACGGGTTCAAACAGAAAGACTTGAAAGCATAGAAAAACTGTGTATCTTATAATCGGCATGACTTTATCAGATGACAATACTAATACTAAAATAAGGCTTGCGCATAGTTATATACTTTAATTCAGTCACGGACCCGTGATATCACGGGTGTGTTCTAGTATAATACTAAAATAACGAGGTCAAATTTGTCAGCCGTCATCGGGTAAAAACGACAAATCAAAGAATTTAACTCTATATAGAACTAATATAGGACAATGGTGTAGATTAAAAATTACATTACTCCAGACCCTTTTGTTTTCCACATAATTAATATTGCCAATAATTAACAAGTTCCGGGTCGAATCCGATACCGATACCAATAGTATATTCACCTGTTAGCTATTAATTTATCTGTACGTTCCGCATTTGACAGGCGCACCACCAAGCGGTGTATTTAGGATTTGCTATATACACGGGTCATAATCAAAGGGATGACACTACTAAATTCTATCATTGTCAAATTGTTGCCTATTGTAGTTTTATTCAGCAATCAGCAAGACTTTCTAAGATAACTAATATAGGACAATGCTGTTGATTAAAAAATACTCCATTCGTGGATAGCCAGGACCTTTTGTTTTCCAAATAATTAATATTACCAATAATTGATAAGTTCCAGGTCGACGGGTTCAAACAGAAAGATTTGAAAGCAAAAAAAACTGTGTATCTTATAATCGACATGACTTTATCAGATGACAATACCAATTACTAAAATAAGGCTTAGGCATAGTTATATGCTTTAACAGTTTAAGTCAGTCACGGACCCGCGATATCACGGGTGTGTACTTGTCCTACTTTAAACATATACAATTGGTACAAATTTGTACTATTACAAATTTGTCCTGGGTCCGGAACAAACTTGTCCTCTTGGCACAATTATGTACCCTACAAGTTGGTCACACAGACTCACACTTGTCCAATACGCCAATCGTTCTCTTGGTACAGTTATGTACCCTACAAGTTGGTCACACAGACTCACACTTGTCCAATACGACACTCGTTCACCTGGTACAATTATGTACCCTACAAGTTGGTCACACAGACTCACACTTGTCCAATACGCCACTCGTTCTCCTGGTACAATTATATACCCTACAAGTTGGTCACACAGACTCACACTTGTCCAAAACGTCACTCGTTCTCCTGGTACAACTGTTTACCTTACAAGTTGGTCACACAGAATCACACTTGTCCAAAACGTCACTCGTTCTCCTGGTACAACTATTTACCTTACAAATTGGTCACACAGTATCACACTTGTCAAGGCCGAAACTACCCTTGAGTCAAGTGAGGCAATTAAGTGAGGCAATTGCCTCACTAAAATTTCGACACTGATTAATTTTTTTTGTACATATATATAAATATAATAGTCATTTCACGGTTGTTCTGTCTCAACCTTAATTTATATAACTTGTCATCATTTCTTTTAAACTATTCTTCCTGGATATAACTGAGCATCTCAACGGGTGATGTTTCTCGATTACATTAACCTAGTAACGATAATCATCATGGATCTTTAGTTAAAAACAGGCTCTTGCAGAAAAAGGAAAAGCGACACTGAAGGTAAAGAAGGAATAATTCTAGTAAACTATTTTTTTGTGAACAAAGTCTGAGTATTACATATAACTTCATTAGGATAAGTAGACTGACAAATCAAGTACTGGTCTTCGGAAGGGGCAGTCCTGTCTGCGTATTCATTTCACGAACTTTAATCTTTCTCTTTACAGATAAATAAAATAAAATATAAATAATATGAAACATGAATGCATGCATGGATTAGCTTTTATCCGTGTTTCTTTAACCTAAGAAATTGAAAGAATAGTAATTCCATATTCCAACTTGATATTATTGAGGAATGGTAGAACCTTTAACACAGGGTTTTGTCTTTACTTATTCGGGACTACGGAATTTCGTTTCTTTATATTCGGGGTTTCGGAATCGGACACCCCCAACCCCTAATTTTAAAGATGATGGAACTGAAATACCACCAACTATTTCCAGAAATAATTTGAAATTACAGAACTACATGTAAACGTCAAAAACTCCATTCCAATTCCCCTGTACCCATATCATATATACCTACTCTATAGATAGAATCATATACATGTATCTTATCTCATTCTATCCCTAGTTTGTCTACTCTTTAATTTGTCAGCATAAAAGCGAGTTTAATATTTTGTAACTGCGACTGTATGATGGTGCTTACAGGAAAGCTTAATTCCCTTTTGCAAACAAAACTGTTACTACCGATGCTGCTACCGAATTGCTGATGGAGAAGGAATAGGAAGAAGACATTGATCATTGTGTTGATGATAATGTGCTACCTTTAGAAACACAGACTGCCCTGAAACGACTGAAAACTTGGAATAGACCATGCATGAGTGGCGAGAGATTGTACGGTCTTGCCATGCTCCATGTTCATCGCGATAAGGATATCAGCAGACCAAATTATGATTCTGAAACGATTTGACTGAACCGGCCATAGACAAATTTGGCAAACTCTACTGAATCGATGTTTGATCTATGTTTTGACAGCAGACTCAAATCAGTGGTATTTGGATGATTATCTTACATATAAATAAAGTTGTTAAAAATTTGGTGTTAGTAATTAAAAGTCTTAAAATATGAAAAATTTATTTAAAAAGTGTCCAAATTCAAAACATTATTAAACTCTCTAAAAATGCCTAGAATGCAGGATTTTACATCATTCATTTCATACTGGCCCTCCAAAACAAATTTTTAGGTTTTTTTAGGGCTATGGATTTTAATGGAGAAAAAAATAATTTGTTTTTGACCCTGAGAAAACAAAATGTTTGTTTCACCCTCAGCTGGCACTATATGTAATGCTAAAATTGAAAGAAAAAAATTGTGTTCGAATTGTCATGAAAGAAAAAAATTGTGTTCGACTTGTCATGAAAGAAAAAAATTGTGTTCGACTTGTCGTGAAAAAAAAGTTTGTTTCTTGCCAAAGGCGAAAAAAAAAGTTTGTCAGAACCCCCCCCCAGAAAATCAAATGGTTGATGCCTAAAAACGTCCGCGTGCAAACCGTGTATATTTGATATTAGGTTAGTAGGGAGGCGGGGCTTATCTCATACACGGTAAGTAGTGAATTAGTAGTGGAGTTACGTCCCTTTATATTCCATATGGAATATATATACAAAGTATGAAGCATCCAGGTCTTCCACCTACTAAAATATAAAGCTTTTAAGAAGTGAACTAACACCGCCGCCGTCGCCGCCGCCGGATCACTTTCCCTATGTCGAGCTTTCTGCAACTAAAGTCGCAGGCTCGACAAAAACGACGATCTTCAAATAAAATGTTCAAATATAATTGTCAAATACGTGAGTAAATACCAACCTAATGCATAAAAACTATATTTTATGTGTACTTTGATTGTATCCAAGAAATGAGGAAAATGTTTCAGTCAATAAAAACCGTGTAAACGAACAGCTTTTAAAAATTGTTTATAATTTGTGTATTGCCGGTTACGCTTCAAAATGTCCATATATATTTGTCAAATACGTGAGAAAATACTAACCATATGCATAACCAGGTGCTCCGCAGGGCGCAGCTTTATACGACCGCAGAGGTCGAACCCTGAACAGTTGGGGCAAGTATGGACAAAACATTCAAGCGTGATACAGCTCTGAATTTGGATTGTGATCAAATTTTTGACATTACATGGTTTTTTTTTACACAAAACAAATGTCAAGATTTTACAAATCAATTAAAGATTTCTTCTTCAAACTTTTTAAATCCAAAATTAAATAGTTGACACAGCATAGGTTTCTGACACAGAATGAATGTGGTCTAATGAACTTAAAAGTTTTTTTTTGCCTTTGAGCAATTCACTATGCTGTTGAATATTAATCCTCTCAAAAAAATGTTTGAAGAAATTTTCTTTTTATTTATGAAATCTGAAATGAGAAAAATTTACCCCCCCCCCCCTTTTTTTCACATCCCCGTTTCCCTTTTTCCAAAACTGATATCAATTCAAATTTCTAATGGAGTTTGCAACAATAACTACTCTTTTAAATACATCATAAAATATTAAAATGTAAAATAAAGTGCTTGTTATCACTGAATGGTAAAGATTGGTTGGTAGTAAAAGTGAATATACATTGTTTATTGTATAAAACAATAAAAAAAACTTCATCAGCAACATTTTATATTGGCAAATTTCCAATGAAGTTATTTACATAAAGTTATTGGCAAATAAAAATAGAAAATGACATCATAGTCATGTCTGGCAAATGTCCAACATACATTATCTAAAAACATTTTAGATAAGATAAGGAAAAAAAGCTTCATCAGCAACATTTTATATTGGCAAATTTCCAATGAAGTTATTTACATAAAGTTATTGGCAAATAAAAATAGAAAATGACATCATAGTCATGTCTGGCAAATTTCCAACATATATTATCAACTACTATTCTATACAAAGAAAGATAACTCCAATTGAAAATTAATTGCTATTGCACAATATTGTGCAATTAGATATTTCTTGCTATTGTGCAATACTGTGCAATTGAAAATTTCTTGCTATTGCACAATACTTGATATTGAATCCTGATTTGGACCAACTTGAAAACTGGGCCCATAATCAAAAATCAAAGTACATATTTAGATAAAGCATATCAAATAAGCCCAAGAATTTAATTTTTGTTAAAATCAAACTTAGTTTAATTTTGGACCCTTTGGACCTTAATATAGACCAATTTGAAAACTGGACCAAAAATTAAGAATCTACATACACAGTTAGATTTGGCATATCAAAGAACCCATTTATTCAATTTTTGATGAAATCAAACAAAGTTTAATTTTGGACCCCCATTTGGACCAACTTGAAAACTAGGCCAATAATTAAAAATCTAAGTACATTTTTAAATTCAGCATATCAAAGAACCCCAAGGATTCAATGTTTGTTAAAATCAAACTAAGTTTAATTTTGGACCCTTTGGACCTTAATGTAGACCAATTTGAAAACGGGACCAAAAATTAAGAATCTACATACATAGTTAGATTCGGCATATCAAAGAACCCCAATTATTCAATTTTTGATGAAATCACACAAAGTTCAATTTTGGACCCTTTGGGCCCCTTATTCCTAAACTGTTAGGACCAAAACTCCCAAAATCAAACCCAACCTTCCTTTTATGGTCATAAACCTTGTGTTTAAATTTCATAGATTTCTATTTACTTATACTAAAGTTATGGTGCATAAACTGTTGTGACCTCAACTCCCAAAATCAATCCCAACCTTCCTTTTGTGGTCATAAACCTTGTGTTAAAATTTCATTGATTTCTATTTACTTATACTAAAGTTATTGTGCGAAAACCAAGAATAATGCTTATTTGGGCCCTTTTTTGGCCCTTAATTCCTAAACTGTTGGAACCAAAACTCCGAAAATCAATCCCAACCTTCCTTTTGTGCTCATAAACCTTGTGTTAAAATTTCATTGATTTCTATTCACTTTTACTAAAGTTAGAGTGCGAAAACTAAAAGTATTCGGACGACGACGACGACGACGACGACGCCGACGACGCCAACGTGATAGCAATATACGACGAAAAAATTTTCAAATTTTGCGGTCGTATAAAAACTACATGTGTATTTTGATTATATTCAATCAAGACATAATGAAAATATTTCACCCAGTAAAAACCTTGTTATTAAACAGCGTTTTAAAATTGTATATACATTGTGTAGTGGTCGGCATCTTTTTCTAATTGTGTTTTCTCGGGGTTTTTTTAATTTTGTACAGATAAATGAAGAAGAATACAATATAAATAGTTTTGTAATTAAATAAGAATGTTGTCCGAAATAACACCTTGATATTAATCGAATAATTCTGTCCATGCCGTATAAAAAAAAAACCTCGGGCGGGGATATGCAAATTAATACGGGTATGAGTATGACATGCATGCCTCCGGGTGTGGGAATTTCTCGCTACATTGAAGACCTGTTGGTGACCTTCTTCTGTTGTTTTTTCTATGGTCGGGTTGTTGTCTCTTTGACACATTCCCCATGTCCATTCTCAATTTTATTTTTTATATTCCCGACAAAAAATGACAATTACAAATTCGTTTATTATGTGTACATGGATGAATATTGTATATCCAATACAACTGTAATTAACTGGTTATATTTATAATCTCAGTCCACAAATTTCTGATGCCCAAGTGATGTTCACGCCATGAACTGCTTGTAATCAATGACGCGTTATCACAGCGACCGATTGATAATAAATTAGACAAATCTGTGTGCCAATTGTGCAAAGTAAATTACAGGTGAATGTTATTTTTATTTATAACTATAAAGCTCTACCGTTAGCCAGTTGTACCTATATAATGAATTGTCAATTATAACATGTATAACTGTTGTCTTCTGCAAAAAGATTGTTGTTCTTTTTTATCTGACTCAGAACTAGATTGGAAAATCCAGTCTATTGGGCTCAGTATAGAGTATAAAGACAAATCAATATATATATAATACATACTCAGTATAGAGTATAAAGACAAATCAATATATATATAGTACATACTTGAACCAACTTGAGTAGTTACTACTGCTGGACTACTGTAAGCACTGAGTGAAGATCCATCATGTAAAGCAACAGCACAGATATATTCTGTCTCTGTCTGTATTCCATCAACAGATGTAAATGTATAAGAGTAGGTTCCTGATGAGACAACAGCATTAGCATTGACAGTCCCATCTGTGCAAAATACATAATACTGCCTGAAATCAAATACATGTGCTTTGAAACAGATCAGAATCTTATATATGAATTTGCTCATTTCTTTAATAAAAGGCAGTAACTGTTATTGAGTG
The DNA here is from genome assembly GCF_963676685.1 of Mytilus edulis. NCBI lineage: Eukaryota > Metazoa > Mollusca > Bivalvia > Mytilida > Mytilidae > Mytilus > Mytilus edulis. Next base: position 52,482,761 of record NC_092357.1, on the reverse strand, counting down.
ACAATTAATTGGCCCTTAAAAGAACGCTTAGAATAACTGCTTTGAAATAAATTCTATAACTGTAAATTTAGAAACTTTTGCTTGCATTTATTATTTTGATTTTTTTAAGATAGTACATTTACAAAATGAAAAGTTAACTAGATTTGTAATTGCTAGCAATAACGGATGGCACCCTTCCCCCATTGCCAGGTGAGCGGCATCCATTTTGAAAATTCCAAAGTCAAAGAAGGCATCTACAAATGTCTATTAACATTGTTGTAAAATTTCATAAAGTTTGGAGCAATTTGAAATTTTTGAAATTTTTGCTGTTTCCATGGTAACAGTTACCATTTCCAAAATTCCAAAGACAGGTGCCACATTGGTACATGCCATTTTACATATCTATAAAGTTTCATTGGGATTGATGCTATATTCTTCAAGAAAATGTAGCTTTTATGTGTTTTCCCATATGGTCAATGTTAAACTTTCGCCCTGTTTCCATGACAATGGCGGCCATTTTGGAACCTCTTGATATTGCATGCACATCTAGGCATATCAGGTAACACTTCCACAAAGTTTCATCCACTTGGGTCTTATAATGAAGAATTTGGAATTTTGAAAATTTTTCACATTTTTGCAGTTTCCATGGAAACGGCAGCCATCTTGAACCCTTCCATGGTGCCTGCAACTCTTAACCTAAGGGTCCTTAATATAATAGAGTTCCATCAACTTTGGTCCATTGGATATCGAGAAATCTCCTGGACAAAATGTGTGGAAGAAAAATAATAAAAATAATAATAAGAAAAAAAAAAGAAACGTAGAATAACAATACGTCACCCCAACTCCGTTGAGGGTGCCATAAAAACAAAAAGAAACGTAGAATAACAATATGTCACCCAAACTCCGTTTAGGGTGCCATAATAAGAAAAAAAAAAGAAACGTAGAATAACAATACGTCACCCCAACTCCGTTGAGGGTGCCATAATAATAATAAGAAACCGAACAAAAACATAAAGTCCCCAAAACTCCGTTTTGGTGACTTAATAATAATAAAAAGAAAAAAAAGAAACGAACAATAACAAGATGTCACCCCAACTCCGTTGAGGGTGCCATAATAATAACTAGATTTGTAATTGCTAGCAATAACGGATGGCACCCTTCCCCCATTGCCAGGTGAGCGGCAGCCATTTTGAAAAATCCAAAGTCAAAGATAACATATACAAATGCCAATTAACATTTTTGTAAAGTTTCGTCAATTTTGGAGCATTTTGAAATTTTTGAAATTTTTGCTATTTCCATGGTAACGGGTACCATTTCCAAAATTCCAAAGACAGGTGCCACTTTGGGACATGCCATGTAACATATTCATTAAGTTGTAGAAGGTTTGATCTAATATTCTTGCAGGAAATGCAGCTTGAATATGTTTTCCCATTGGGCCAATAATAAACTTTCGCCCTGTTTCCATGACAATGGCGGCCATTTTGGAATTTCCTAATATTGTCACAACACCTAGGCGTACCAAGGAGCATTACCATAAAATTTCATCCAGCTAGGTCTTATAATAAAAGATTTAGAAATTGCATTTTTTTTCACATTTCATCAGTTTCCATGGCAACGGGAGCCATCTTGATGATGCCATACCCCGATTGCACAATTTCATATAGTGGTCTACATTATGGTAAAGTTCCATCAACATTGTTCCAGCCAATTCTGAGAAATAGCATGGACAAAATGTGTGGAAGAATAAATAAAATAACTAGATTTGTCATTGCAAGCAATAGCGGATGGCACCCTTTCCCCATTGCCAGGCCAGCGGCAGCCATTTAGAAAATTTTTGCTGTTTCCATGGCAACGGCGGCCATTTTGAAAATTCGAAACTCAAAAGTTAAGTCTACATAAGCTAGGCAAAATTTGTTATAAGTTTCATTAAATTTAAAGCATTTTGAAGTTTTTCATAATTTTGCTGTTCCCATGGTAACGGCGGCCATTTAGAATATTCCAAAGTCAAACCCCCGCTGCAACTTTTTCCCTCCATAATCATATATACCATCCTTTACCATTTAATGTCTCTAGAATAAATTTACCATTGATGTTCTGGAATGTTCTGTGAAAATTCAAAGTTTTGACCTTTTTGCATTGTTTTCATGGTAACAACAGATATTTTGGAAATTCCAACGCCAAATTCCACATCTTCCAATGTTGCTCATCGTTACTGTGAAGTTTCATTAAGTTTTGAGCATTTTGATATTTTTGAAATTTTTGGTTTAGTTTCCATGGCAACATAGTAGGTCCAATGTGTGCCAAAATCACCCAACACCTGTATATAGTGGGCACCTACATTGTATTAAAATATGATGATTCTGAGTGTAAGCATATTCAAACAGTTCACCAAAACAAAAAACAGAAATTTTTCACATTTGTTTCGTTTCCATGGCAACGGCAGCCATCTTGATGATGCCATACCTCACTGCACTATTCAATGTGGTGGTCAACATTATGGTATAGTTCCATCAATATTGTTTAAGCCAATTCTGAGAAATAGTATGGACAAAAAAGTGTGGAAGAATAAATATAATAAAAATAAGACAAAAAGAAACGAACAATAACAATATGTCACCCCAACTCCGTTGAGGGTGCCATAATAATAATAAGAAAAAAAAAAGAAACGTAGAATAACAATACGTCACCCCAACTCCGTTGAGGGTGCCATAATAAGAAAAAAAGAAACGTAGAATAACAATATGTCACCCAAACTCCGTTTAGGGTGCCATAACTAGAATTGCCATTGCAAGCAATAGCGGATGTCACCCTTCCCCCAATTGCCACTAAGCGGCAGCCATTTCAAAAACTTTTAACAGTGAATGCACATATGTGCATTGCAGTACATCTTTCTGTAAATTTTCAGTACATTCAGAGCATTTTAGAAAATTTCACATTTTTGCTGTTTCCATGGCAACGGCAGCCATTTTGAAAATTCCGAAGTCAAAAGTCTCATCTATACATGCAAGTGAACAATAATATCAAGTTTCATTAAGTTTGGAGCATTTTGAAAATATTTGACATTTCCGCAGTTTCCATGGCAACGGTGGCCATTTTGGAAATTCCAACTTCAAAAGTCTTATTCAGACTTATCAGTGTACAATCATATTAAGTTTCATCAATTTTGGAGCATTTTGAATTTTTTGAATTTTTTGACATTTGGGATGGTTCCTATGGCAACAGAGACCGTTCCCAAAATTGAATGGCATATACCACATTGGTACATGGGAGGGACCATACCATCAAAGTTTCAATCAATTTGACCTACCATTTTAAGAAAGTAAATGCCACTTAAAGGTTTTTGGACCATTTTGACCTGTTTTGCATTGTTTCCATGGTAACGGCAGACATTTTCGATATTGCAACACCAAATTCCACATCTATCAATGTTGCTCATCATTACTGTGAAGTTTTATAAAATTTGGAGCATTTCCATATTTTTGAAATATTTGGTGTAGTATCCATGGCAACATAGCAGTTCCAATGATTGCCAAAATCATCCAAAACCAGTATATGCCCGGCACCTACATTGTATCAAAATATAATGATTCTAAGTTAAAGCATTTCCAAATAATTCATCAAAACCAAAAACTGGAATTTTCCATTATTTTTCGGTTTCCATGGTGATGGCAGCCATTTTTTAGTTCCAAAGTTGCACTGCAACTGGAAAGTCAGGGTTCCTTGTTATAGTGCACCATCATTTAGATTGGTTCCTTTGGCTCTGAGAAAACCGCCGGACAAAACTAGGTGGAAGAAAAATAATAATAACTAGAATTGCCATTGCAAGCAATAGCGGATGTCACCCTTCCCCCCATTGCCACTAAGTTGCAGCCATTTCAGAATCGTTTAACAGTGAATGCACATATATGCATGGCAATACATCTTTCTGTAAATTTTCAGTACATTCACAGCATTTTAAAAATTTCACATTTCTGCCGTTTCCATGGCAACGGCAGCCATTTTGAAAATTTCAAAGTCAAAAGCCTCATCATTACTTGTCAGTTAACAATAATATCAAGTTTGATTAAGTTCAAAGCATTTAGAGAATTTTTGACTTTTTTGCAGTTTCCATGGCAACGGTGGCCATTTTGGAAATTCCAAAGTCAAAAGTCTCATCCAGACTTGGCAGTCAACAATAATATTAAGTTTCATCAATTTTGGACCATTTTGAAATTTTTGAAATATTTGATCCTGTATCCATGGTAACAGAAGAGTTCCAATGATTGTCAAAATCATTCAAAAGCTGTATAAGGTGGACAACTATATGGTGTAAAAATTTGATGATTTCAAGTTCTAGCATACCAAAATTATTTACCAAACCCTGAGGTTTTTAGAGCATTTTGACACTTATGCACTGTTTCCATGGCAACGGCAGACATTTTGGAAATTCCAATGCCAAATTACGCTTCTACCAAAGTTGCTCATCGTTACTATGAAGTTTCAAAAAATTTGGAGCATTTTGAAATTTTTGAAATTTTTGGGGTAGTTTCCATGGCAACATAGTGGTTCCAATGATTGCCAATATCATCCAAAACCAATATATGGCTGGAACCTACATTGTGATAAAATATGATGATTCTGAGTTTAAGCATCTCTAAATTATTCACAAAACCAAAAACTGGAATTTTTCGCAATTGTTCCGTTTCCATGGAAACGGCAGCCATTTTTTATGGTCTTAGACCCTACTGCAACCCGAAATTTTGTGTTCCTCCTTATAGTGAATTATCATTAAGATTGGTTCCATTTTACTCCAAAAAACCTGTCGGACAAAAAAAGGTGGAAGAATAATAATAACTAGAATTGCCATTGCAAGCAATAGCGGATGTCACCCTTCCCCCAATTGCCACTAAGCGGCAGCCATTTCAAAATTGTTTAACAGTGAATGCACATATATGCATTGCAGTACATCATTCTGTAAATTTTCAGTACATTGAGAGCATTTTAGAAAATTTCACATTTTTGCTGTTTCCATGGCAACGGCAGCCATTTTGAAAATTCCAAAGTCAAAAGTCTCATCTATACATGCAAGTTAACAATAATATTAAGTTTCATAAAGTTTGGAGCATTTTGAAAATATTTGACTTTTTGCGCAGTTTCCATGGCAACGGTGGCCATTTTGGAAATTCCAACTTCAAAAGTCTCATTCAGACTTGTCAGTGTACAATCCTATTAAGTTTCATCAATTTTGGAGCATTTTGAAATTTTTGAAATTTTTGACATTTGGGATGGTTCCTATGGCAACAGAGACCGTTCCCAAAATTGAATGGCATATACCACATTAGTACATGGGAGGGACCATACCATCAAAGTTTCAATCAATTTGACCTACCATTTTAAGAAAGTAAATGCCACTTGAAGGTTTTTGGACCATTTTGACCTGTTTTGCATTGTTTCCATAGTAACGGCAGACATTTTCGAAATTGCAACACCAAATTCCACATGTACCAATGTTGCTCATCATTACTGTGAAGTTTTATAAAATTTGGAGCATTTCCATATTTTTGAAATTTTTGGTGTAGTATCCATGGCAACATAGCAGTTCCAATGATTGCCAAAATCATCCAAAACCAGTATATGCCCGGCACCTACATTGTATCAAAATATAATGATTCTAAGTTAAAGCATTTCCAAATAATTCATCAAAACCAAAAACTGGAATTTTCCATTATTTTTCGGTTTCCATGGTGATGGCAGCCATTTTTTAGTTCCAAAGTTGCACTGCAACTGGAAAGTCAGGGTTCCTTGTTATAGTGCACCATCATTCAGATTGGTTCCTTTGGCTCTGAGAAAACTGCCGGACAAAACTAGGTGGAAGAATAATAATAACTAGAATTGCTATTGCAAGCAATAGCGGATGTCACCCTTCCCCCCATTGCCACTAAGCGGCAGCCATTTCAAAAACTTTTAAGAGTGAATGCACATATTTGCATGGCTATACATTTTTCTGTAAATTTTTCTGTAAATTTTCAGTACATTTAGATCATTTTTAAAGATATGACATTTTTGCTGTTTCCATGGCAACGGCAGCCATTTTGAAAGTTTCAAAGTCAAAAGTCTCATCTATACATGCCAGTTTACAATATTATTAAGTTTCATTAAGTTTGGAGCATTTAGAAAATATTTGACATTTTTCCAGTTTCCATGGCAACGGTAGCCATTTTGGAAATTCCAACTTCAAAAGTTTCATGCAGACTTGAGAGTCAACAATCATAGTAAGTTTCATTACTTTTTGAGCATTTTTAAATTTTTGAAATTTTTGACATTTTGGCTGGTTTCTATGGTTACACAAACAATTCCAAATTTCTAATGGCAGATACCACATTGGTACATGGGAGGGAACATACCATCAGAGTTTCAATGGATTTGACCTACCCTTTTAAGAAAGTAAATGCCACTTTTAGGTGTTTTTGGACCATTTTGACCATTTTTGCATTGTTTCCATGGTAACGGCAACCATTTTGGAAATTCCAACGCAAAATTCCACCTCTACCAATGTTGCTTATCGTTACTGTGAAATTTTATAAAATTTGGAGCATTTCCATGATTTGGAAATTTTTGGTGTAGTATCCATGGCAACATAGCAGTTCCAATGATTGCCAAAATCATCCCAAAACCAGTATATGCCCGGCACCTACATTGTATCAAAACATAATGATTCTAAGTTAAAGCATTTCCAAATCATTCATCAAAACCAAAAACTGGAATTTTCCATTATTTTTCGGTTTCCATGGTGATGGCAGCCATTTTTTAGTTCCAAAGTTGCACTGCAACTGGAAAGTCAGGGTTCCTTGTTATAGTGCACCATCATTCAGATTGGTTCCTTTGGCTCTGAGAAAACTGCCGGACAAAACTAGGTGGAAGAAAAATAATAATAATAATAATAATAATAGTGAAAAAGAAACAGAGGAATAGCAATATGTCACCCGACATTGTCGATCGGGTGACATAATAACTAGAATTGCCATTGCAAGCAATAGCTGATGTCACCCTTCCCCTCATTGCCACTAAGCGGCAGCCATTTCAAAACAACTTAACAGTGAATGCAGATCTATGAATTGCGATATATCTTTCTGTAAATTTTCAATACAATAACAGCATTTGCCAAAAGTTTCACATTTCTGCTGTTTCCATGGCAATGGCAGCCATTTTGAAAATTCCAAAGTCCAAAGTCTCATCCATACATGCCAGTTGACAATAATATTAAGTTTGATTAAGTTTGGAGCATTTTGAAAATATTTAACATTTCTGCAGTTTCCATGGCAACCGCCGCCATTTTGGAAATTCCAACTCCAAAATTCTCATGCAGACTTGACAGTCAACAATCATACTAAGTTTCAATATTTTTTGAGCATTTTGAAATTTTAGAAATTTTTGACATTTTGGCTGGTTTCTATGGTAACACAGACCATTCCAAATTTCTAATGGCAGATTCCACATTGGTACATGGGAGGGAACATACCATAAGAGTTTCAATGGATTTGACCTACCATTTTAAGGAAGTAAATGCCCCTTTTTAAGGTTTTTAAAGCGTTTTGACCATTTTTGCCTTGTTTCCATGGTAACACAAGACATTTTCGAAATTCCAACGCCAAATTCCACATCTACCAAAGTTGCTCATCGTTATGCTTAAGTTTAAAAAAATTTGGAGCATTTTGATATTTTGGAAATTTTTGGTGTAGTTTCCATGACAACATAGTAGTTCCAATGATTGCCAAAATCATCCAAAACCAGTATATGCCCGGCACCTACATTGTATCAAAATATAATGATTCTGAGTTTAAGCATCTCCAAATTATTCACCAAAACCCAAAAATTTAATTTTTCACATTTGTTCCGTTTCCATGGTAACGGCAGCCATTTTTAATGGTCTTATGACCTACTGCAACCCGGAATTTTGTGATCCTCATTATAGTCAACTATCATTAAGATTGGTTCCATTGTCTCCAAGAAAACTGCCGGACAAAATCATTGGAAGAATAATAATAATAATAGTAAAGAAACAGAGGAAAAGCAATATGTCACCCGACATTGTCGATCGGGTGACATAACTAGATTTGCCATTGCAAGCAATAGCGGATGGCACCCTTCCCCTATTGCCAGGTGAGCGGCAGCCATTTTGAAAATTCCAAAGTCAAAGATTGCATCTACAGATGTGTATTAACATTGTTGTAACGTTTCATTAATTTTGGAGCATTTTGAAATTTTTGAAATTTTTGCTATTTCCATGGTAACGGGTACCATTTCTAAAATTCCAAAAACAGGTGCCACTTTGGGACATGCCATGTTACATATCTATAAAGTTTCATTGGGATTGATGCTATATTCTTCAAGAAAATGCATCTTTAATGTATTTTCCGATAGGGCCAATGTTAAACTTTCGCCCTGTTTCCATGACAATGGCGGCCATTTTGGAATTTTCTTATATTGTCACAACATCTAGGCATACCGAGGAACATTACCACTAAGTTTCATCCAGGTAGGTCTTATAATGAAAGATTTAAAATTTGCATTTTTTTTCACATTTGATCAGTTTCCATGGCAACGGCGGCCATTTTTTACCATTCCAATGTCTCTTGCACAACTTAACATGGCGGTTCATATTATGGTATAGTTCCATCAACATTGGTCTGACCAATTCTGAGAAATAGTATGGACAAAATGTGTGGAAGAATAAAAATAACTAGAATTGCCATTGCAAGCAATAGCGGATGTCACCCTTCCCCCAATGGCCACTAAGCGGCAGCCATTTCATAATTGTTTAACAGTGAATGCACATATATGCATCGCAGTACATCTTTCTGTAAATTTTCAGTACATTGAGAGCATTTTAGAAAATTTCACATTTTTGCTGTTTCCATGGCAACGGCAGCCATTTTGAAAATTCCGAAGTCAAAAGTCTCATCTATACATGCAAGTTAACAATAATATTAAGTTTCATAAAGTTTGGAGCATTTTGAAAATATTTGACATTTCCGCAGTTTCCATGGCAACGGTGGCCATTTTGGAAATTCCAACTGCAAAAGTCTCATCCAGACTTGCCAGTCTACAAAAATATTAAGTTTCATCAAATTTGGAGCATTTTGAAATTTTTGACATTTGGGATGGTTCCTATGGCAACAGAGACCATTCCCAAAATTGAATGGCATATACCACATTGGTACATGGGAGGGACCATACCATCAACGTTTCAATCCATTTGACCTACCATTTTAAGAAAGTAAATTGCACTTAAAGGTTTTTGGACCATTTTGACCTGTTTTGCATTGTTTCCATGGTAACGGCAGACATTTTCGATATTGCAACACCAAATTCCACATCTACCAATGTTGCTCATCATTACTGTGAAGTTTTATAAAATTTGGAGGATTTCCATATTTTGGAAATTTTTGGTGTAGTATCCATGGCAACATAGCAGTTCCAATGATTGCCAAAATCATCCAAAACCAGTATATGCCCGGCACCTACATTGTATCAAAATATAATGATTCTAAGTTAAAGCATTTCCAAATATTTCATCAAAACCAAAAACTGGAATTTTCCATTATTTTTCGGTTTCCATGGTGATGGCAGCCATTTTTTAGTTCCACAAAGTTGCACTGCAACTGGTAAGTCAGGGTTCCTTGTTATAGTGCACCATCATTCAGATTGGTTCCTTTGGCTCTGAGAAAACTGCCGGACAAAACTAGGTGGAAGAATAATAATAATAATAATAATAATAATAGTGAAAAAGAAACAGAGGAATAGCAATATGTCACCCGACATTGTCGATCGGGTGACATAATAATAATAATAATAAAAAGAAAAAAAAGAAACGAACAATAACAAGATGTCACCCCAACTCCGTTGAGGGTGCCATAATAAGAAAAAAAAGAAACGTAGAATAACAATACGTCACCCCAACTCCGTTGAGGGTGCCATAATAATAATAATAATAGTGAAAAAGAAACAGAGGAATAGCAATATGTCACCCGACATTGTCGATCGGGTGACATAATAATAGTGAAAAAGAAACAGAGGAATAGCAATATGTCACCCGACATTGTCGATCGGGTGACATAATAATAATAAGAAAAAAAAGAAACGTAGAATAACAATACGTCACCCCAACTCCGTTGAGGGTGCCATAATAAGAAAAAAAAGAAACGTAGAATAACAATACGTCACCCCAACTCCGTTGAGGGTGCCATAATAATAAGAAAAAAAGAAACGAACAATAACAATATGTCACCCCAACTCCGTTGAGGGTGCCATAATAATACGAAAAGCGAATTAAAGTTTTTTCTTTCATAAATTCAATGGAGACGATACGTGTATTGGTTGATTGATGGTTTGTGATCATGATTGATCAATCAATCAATTGATCGATCGTTTGATTGATTGATTAATCGAATGATTGACAGTTTGTAAAAATAGCGATGGGACGTTTATTTCGGATTCTGCACTTGATTGATTACTTGTTTGATATCAACACTTGATTGATTGATCGATCGATCAATCTGTAATCATGATTTAATCCATGTGATCATGATTTGATCACTCTGATCATGATTTGGTTGATTGATCAATACTTTCTAATGATTGACAGTTTGTAAAAATAGCGATGGGACGTTTATTTCGGATTCTGCAATTGATTGATTACTTGTCTGATATCAACACTTGATAGATTGATCGATCGATCAATCTCTAATCATGATTTAATCAATGTGATCATGATTTGATCACTCTGATCATGATTTGGTTGATTGATCAATACTTTCTATAGCCGAAAATGACATATTTTGCATGGTTTTTTTCTTCATTTTCTATATGTTTCGTGCTGTTCAGTGACAAATATCTCACGCACAATTGTACATGTAGTATTGAGAACAACTCTTACATCCGAAAAAAAAATGAATTGCGACTGAGTTATTCTAACACTAGATTTGCTATTGCTAGCAATAGCTGAGGATGGCACCCCGTACTGCACATGGTCACAGTAGCATCAATACTTATGAGTGTACAAAAGTCAAATATCTATTATACATGTGGGAATCAGCATTTCTTCACACACACGACAACACCCCCCCCCCCCCCCCCATTTTTTTTCTCTTCCGTTGAATACGTTTCAGTTCTATACATAGTTTGGGAATCCTTTTAAATCTAAAATTAGACATGCGCGCAAGTAGGAAGGTGGTGTCACGTGATACTCAAGGATATTATCGTGGACTTAGCATATTAATATTCTTTCTAGAGGGGACGTTGGACAGACAACACGTGTATATATTGACGGAGCGGCGTACTAACTGTTCAATTTATTCTTCAATAGCTCGCGTATCACACAATACATGTAACTTATCGTGTACAATTAAATTACATGTTTATCGATTGATTTCAGCTAATGTGTAGATTTTAACAGGTGTGTCATTCACGGATATGTACTTTAACGCAAGTGAAGAAATGTCAGTAATATGTACTCTGAGTGTTTCTCATTCTCTCGGTGGCGATTTTCTCTTAAAAGCGCGATTTTTGTATAGAAAAGAAGCACGTTAAATAAAATACATATTTTTATTCTAGCATATTCTAGTACAGGTTAGCAGTACAGCATTACGTGCACATACTCCTGATTACGATATGCATGGAATTGTTGTTATATTTTTAAAAAAAATGCAGCTTAAGAGTGTTTTCCCGTAGGGTCAATGTTAAACTTTTGTCCAGTTTCCATGGCAATGGCGGCCATTTTGGAATTTCCTAATATGGTCATAACATGTAGGCATACCAATATATCATCTAATGTCTCTAGAACAAATTTAACATTGATGTTCTGGAATGTTCTGTGAAAATTCAAAGTGTTGACATTTTTGCATTGTTTCCATGGTAATAACGGATATTTTGGAAATTCCAACGCCAAATTCCACATCTTCCAATGTTGCTCATCGTTACTGTGAAGTTTCATGAAGTTCGGAGCATTTTGAGATTTTTGAAATTTTTGGTGTTGTTTCCATGGCAACATAGTAGTTCGAATGAGTGCCAAAATCATCCAAACACCTGTATATAGTGGGCACCTACATTGTATTAAAATATAATGGTTCTGAGTTAAAGCCTATCCAAATAGTTCACCAAAACAAAAAACGGGATTTTTTCACATTTGTTTCGTTTCCATGGCAACGGGAGCCATCTTGATGGTGCCATATCCCACTGCACTATAGAATGTGGTGGTCTACATTATGGTATAGTTCCATCAATATTGTTCAAGCCAATTCCGAGAAATAGAATGGACAAAAAAGTGTGGAAGAATAAATATAACTAGATTTGCCATTGCAAGCAATAGCGGATGTCACCCTTCCCGCCATTGCCACTAAGTGGCAGCCATTTCAACAATTTTAAACAGTGATTTTACATATATGCATGATAATTCATCTTTCTACAAATTTTCAGAACATTTGAAGCATTATAAAATTTTTGAAATTTTTGATGTTTCCATGGCAACGGCAGCCATTTTGGAAATTCCAACTTCAAATTCTGCTTCAACACATGACAGTCAACATCATTGGGAAGTTTCATTAAGTTTAAAGCATTTTGATTTTTTTTTAAATTTTTGCTAGTGTATCCATGGTAACAGAAGAGTTCCAATGATTGTCAAAATCATTCAAAACCTGTATACAGTGGACAACTATATTGTGTAAAAGTTTGATGATTTCAAGCTCAAGCATACTAAAATTATTCACCAAATCCTGAAGTTTTTAGATCATTTTGACACTTATGCACTGTTTCCATGGTAACGGCAGACATTTTGGAAATTCCAACGCCAAATTACGCATGTACCAATGTTGCTCATCGTTACTATGAAGTTTCAAAAAATTCGGAGCATTTTGATATTTTTGAAATTTTTGGTGTAGTTTCCATGGCAACATAGTAGTTCCAATGACTGCCAAAATCATCCAAAACCAGTATATGGCCGGCACCTACATTGTATCAAAATATAATGATTCTGAGTTTAAGCATGTCCAAATAATTCACCAAAACCAAAAAATGGAATTTTTCACAATTGTTCCGTTTCCATGGTAACGGCAGCCATTTTTTATGGTCTTAGACCCTACTGCAACCCGAAATTTTGTGTTCCTCATTATAGTTAACTATCATTAACATTGGTTCCATTGGCTCCAAAAAAACTGCGGGACAAAATTAGGTGGAAGAATAATAATAATAATAATAAAAAAAAGAAACGGAGGAAAAGCAATATGTCACCCGACATTGTCGATCGGGTGACATAACTAGAATTGCCATTGCAAGCAATAGCGGATGTCACCCTTCCCCCCAATTGCCACTAAGCGGCAGCCATTTCAAAAACTTTTAACAGTGAATGCACATATTTGCATGGCTATGCATTTTTCTGTAAATTTTCAGTACATTTAGATCATTTTTAAAAACATGACATTTTTGCTGTTTCCATGGCAACGGCAGCCATTTTGAAATTTTCAAAGTCAAAAGTCTCATCTATACATGCCAGTTTACAATAATATTAAGTTTCATTAAGTTTGGAGCATTTTGAAAATATTTGACAAATTTTCCAGTTTCCATGGCAACGGTAGCCATTTTAGAAATTCCAACTTCAAAAGTCTCATCCAAACTTGCCAGTCTACAATCATATTAAGTTTCATCAATTTTTGACATTTTGAAACTTTTGAAATTTTTGACATTTTGATTGGTTCCTATGGCAACAGAGACCATTCCCAAAATTTAATGGCATATACCACATTGGTACATGGGACGGACCATACCATCAAAGTTTCGATCCATTTGACCTACTATATTAAGAAAGTTAATGCCACTTTAAGGTTTTTGGACCATTTTGACCTGTTTTGCATTGTTTCCATGGTAACGGCAGACATTTTCAAAATTCCAACGCCAAATTCCACATCTTACAATGTTGCTCATCGTTACTGTGAAGTTTTATAAAATTTGGAGCATTTCCATATTTTGGAAATTTTTGGTGTAGTATCCATGGCAACATAGCAGTTCCAATGATTGCCAAAATCATCCCAAAGCAGTATATAGTGGGCACCTACATTGTATTAAAATCTAAAGATTTTAAGGTTAAGCATTCTCAAACAATTCACCTAACTCTAAAATTATATTTTTTCACCATTTTTCAGTTTCCATGGTGATGGCAGCCATTTTTTTAGTGCCAATATTAAAAAGCAACAGGAAAGTCAGGGTTCCTTGTTATAGTGCACCATCATTCAGATTGGTTCCTTTGGCTCTGAGAAAGCGGGCGGACAAAATTAGGTGGAAGAAAAATAATAATAATAATAATACGGAAAAAGAAACAGAGGAAAAGCAATATGTCACCCGACATTGTCGATCGGGTGACATAACTAGAATTGCCATTGCAAGCAATAGCGGATGTCACCCTTCCCCCTATTGCCACTAAGCGGCAGCCATTTGAAAATTGTTGAACAGTGAATGCACATATATGCATGGCAATACATCTTTCTGTAAATTTTCAGTACATTGAGAGCATTTAAAAAAAAATCACATTTCTGCTGTTTCCATGGCAACGGCAGCCATTTTGAAAATTTCAAAGTCAAAAGTCTCATCTTTACTTGCCAGTTAACAATAATATCAAGTTTTATTAAGTTCAAAGCATTTTGAGAATTTTGACTTTTTTGCAGTTTCCATGGCAACGGTGGCCATTTTGGAAATTCCAAAGTCAAAAGTCTCATCCAGACTTGCCAGTCAACAATCATATTAAGTTTCATCAATTTTGGAGCATTTTGAAATTTTTGAAATATTTGATCCTGTATCCATGGTAACATAGTAGTTCCAATGATTGTTAAAATCATTCAAAACCTGTATATAGTGGACAACTATATTGTATAAAAATTTGATGATTTTAAGTTCAAGCATGCCAAAGTTATTCACCAAACCCGGTAGTTTTTGGAGCATTTTGACACTTATGCTCTGTTTCCATGGTAACGGCAGACATTTTGGAATTTCCAACGCCAAATTCCACATCTACCAATGTTGCTCATCGTTACCATGAAGTTTCAAATAATTTGGAGCATTTTGATATTTTTGAAATTTTTGGTGCAGTTTCCATGGCAACATAGTAGTTCCAATGAATGCCAAAATCATCCAAAACCAGTATATGGCTGGCACCTACATTGTATCAAAATATGATGATTCTGAGTTTAAGAATCTCCAAATTATTCACCAAAACCAAAAACTGGAATTTTTCACAATTATTCTGTTTCCATGGAAACGGCAGCCATTTTTTATGGTCTTAGACCCACCTGCACCCCAAAATTTTTTGTTACACCTTATAGTGAACCATCATTAAGATTGGTTCCATTTCACTCCAAAAAACCTGCCGGACAAAATAGGTGGAAGTATAATAATAATAATAATAATACAGAAAAAGAAACAGAGGAAAAGCAATATGTCACCCGACATTGTCGATCGGGTGACATAATAACAAAGAAACATAAGAAAAGCAATATGTCACCCGACATTGTCGATCGGGTGACATAATAACTAGAATTGCCATTGCAAGCAATAGCGGATGTCACCCTTCCCCCAATTGCCACTAAGCGACAGCCATTTCAAAATTGTTTAACAGTGAATGCACATATATGCATTGCAGTACATCATTCTGTAAATTTTCAGTACATTGAGAGCATTTTAGAAAATTTCACATTTTTGCTGTTTCCATGGCAACGGCAGCCATTTTGAAAATTCCAAAGTCAAAAGTCTCATCTATACATGCAAGTTAACAATAATATTAAGTTTCATAAAGTTTGGAGCATTTTGAAAATATTTGACATTTCCGCAGTTTCCATGGCAACGGTGGCCATTTTGGAAATTCCAACTTCAAAAGTCTTATTCAGACTTGTCAGTGTACCATTTTAAGAAAGTAAATGCCACTTGAAGGTTTTTAGACCATTTTGACCTGTTTTGCATTGTTTCCATGGTAACGGCAGACATTTTCGAAATTGCAACACCAAATTCCACATCTACCAATGTTGCTCATCATTACTGTGAAGTTTTATAAAATTTGGAGCATTTCCATATTTTTGAAATTTTTGATGTAGTATCCATGGCAACATAGCAGTTCCAATGATTGCCAAAATCATCCCAAAGCAGTATATGCCCGGCACCTACATTGTATCAAAATATAATGATTCTAAGTTAAAGCATTTCCAAATAATTCATCAAAACCAAAAACTGGAATTTTCCGTTATTTTTCGGTTTCCATGGTGATGGCAGCCATTTTTTAGTTCCAAAGTTGCACTGCAACTGGAAAGTCAGGGTTCCTTGTTATAGTGCAGCATCATTCAGATTGGTTCCTTTGGCTCTGAGAAAACTGCCGGACAAAACTAGGTGGAAGAATAATAATAATAACTAGAATTGCCATTGCAAGCAATAGCGGATGTCACCCTTCCCCTATTGCCACTAACCGGCAGCCATTTCAAAATGGTTTAACAGTGAATGCACATATATTCATGGCAATACATCTTTCTGTAAATTTTCAGTACCTTCAGAGCATTTTAAAAAAATTCACATGTCTGCTGTTTCCATGGCAACGGCAGCCATTTTGAAAATTTCAACGTCAAAAGTCTCATCTGTACTTGCCAGTTAACAATAATATCAAGTTTCATTAAGTTCAAAGCATTGTGAGAAATTTTGACTTTTTTGCAGTTCCCATGGCAACGGTGGCCATTTTGGAAATTCCAAAGTCAAAAGTCTCATCCAGACTTGCCAGTCAACTATCATATTAAGTTTCATCAATTTTGGAGCATTTTGAAATTTTTGAGATATTTGATCCTGTATCCATGGTAACAGAGTAGTTCCAATGATTGTCAAAATCAATCAAAACCTGTATATAGTGGATACCTATATTGTGTAAACATTTGATGATTTCAAGTTCAAGCATATCAAAATTATTCACCAAATCCTGAAGTTTTTAGAGCATTTTGACACTTATGCTCTGTTTCCATGGTAACGGCAGACATTTTGGAAATTCCAACGCCAAATTCCACATCTACCAATGTTGCTCATCGTTACCATGAAGTTTCAAAAAATTTGGAGCATTTTGATATTTTTGAAATTTTTGGTTCAGTTTCCATGGCAACATAGTAGTTCCAAAGATTGCCAAAATCATCCAAAACCAGTATATGGCTGGCACCTACATTGTATCAAAATATGATGATTCTGAGTTTAAGAATCTCCAAATTATTCACCAAAACCAAAAACTGGAATTTTTCACAATTATTCTGTTTCCATGGAAACGGCAGCCATTTTTTATGGTCTTAGACCCACCTGCACCCCGAAATTTTGTGTTCCACCTTATAGTGAACTATCATTAAGATTGGTTCCATTTCACTCCAAAAAACATGCCGGACAAAATAGGTGGAAGTATAATAATAATAATACAGAAAAAGAAACAGAGGAAAAGCAATATGTCACCCGACATTGTCGATCGGGTGACATAACTAGATTTGTAATTGCTAGCAATAACGGATGGCACCCTCGTCCCCCCATTGCCAGGCGAGCGGCAGCCATTTTGAAAATTTCAAAGTCAAAGAGTGCATCTACGCATGCAAGTCATCATTTTTGTAAAATTTCATTAAGTTTGGAGCATTTTGAAATTTTGGACAATTTTGCTGTTTCCATGGTTACGGCAGCCATTTTGGAAATTCCAACTTCAAAATGCAACTCCGCACATGTCAGTTACTATTCCTGTAAAGTTTCATCCAGTTTGCGGCATTTTGATTTTTTTGGAAATTTTGAACATTTGTGCTGCAACCATGGTTACAGTAGATAATTCCAAAATTCTAAAAGAGTACATCTCTTTGCCACATGTCATGTTATATATCAATACAGTTTCATTTACTTTGGTGCACTACTCTCTGAAAAAATGCTGATTTTATGCATTTTTCCATAGGGTCAATGCAAAACTTGGCCCCAGTTTCCATGACAACGGCGGCCATTTTGGATTATCAAAATACTGTTTTGACATCTTAGCGTACCGGGTAACATTTTTATAAAGTTTCATCCAGCTGAGTGTTATAACGAAAGAGTTAGAATTTTTGATATTTTAGCTGTTTCCATGGTAACGGCAGCCATTTTGAAAATTCCAAAGTCAAATTGGAAATCAGCACATGTCAGTTACCATTCCTGTGGAGTTTCTTCCAGTTTGGAACACTTTGATTTTTTTCGCATTTGTGCTGTTTCCATGGAAACGGCGGCCATCTTTTACCATTCCATACCAAGGTGCACAACTTAACATGGGGGTCCTCATTATAGTAAAGTTCCATCAACATTGGTCCATAGGATTCCGAGAAACACGACGGACAAAATGTGTGGAAGAAGAATAAGAAAAACTAGATTTGCGATTGCAAGCAATAGCGGATGGCATCCTTCCCCTATTGCCAGGTGAGCGGTAGCCATGGTAACGGCGGCCATTTTGGAAATTCCAAACTCAAAAGTCAAGTATACATTAGCTGAGCAACATTTGTTATAAGTTTCAATAAATTTGAAGCATTTTGAAGTTTTTCGTATTTTTGCTGTTTCCATGGTAACGGCGGCCATTTTGAATATTCCAAAGTCAAACCCCCGCTGCAATTTTTTCCCTCCATAATCATATACCATTTAATGTCTCTAGAATAAATTAAACATTGATGTTCTAGAATGTTCTGTGAAAATTCAAAGTTTTCACCTTTTTGCATTGTTTCCATGGTAACAACAGCGATTTTGGAAATTCCAACGCCAAATTCCACATCTTCCGATGTTGCTCATCGTTACTGTGAAGTTTCATTAAGTTTGGAACATTTTGAGATTTTTGAACTTTTTGGAGTAGTTTCCATGGCAACATAGTAGTTCCAATGAGGGCCAAAATCATCTAACACCTGTATATAGTGGGCACCTACATTGTATGAAAATATAATGATTCTGAGTCTAATAGTATCCAAATAGTTCACCAAAACAAAAAACTGGATTTTTTCACATTTGTTTCGTTTCCATGGTAACGGCAGTCATCTTGATAGTGCCATACCCCACTGCACTATAGAATGTTGTGGTCTACATTATGGTATAGTTCCATCAATATTGTTCAAGCCAATTCCGAGAAATAGCATGGACAAAAAAGTGTGGAAGAATAAATATAATAATAAGAAAAAAAGAAACGAACAATAACAATATGTCACCCCAACTCCGTTGAGGGTGCCATAATAAGAAAAAAAAGAAACGTAGAATAACAATACGTCACCCCAACTCCGTTGAGGGTGCCATAATAATAATAATAATAGTGAAAAAGAAACAGAGGAATAGCAATATGTCACCCGACATTGTCGATCGGGTGACATAATAATAATAATAGTGAAAAAGAAACAGAGGAATAGCAATATGTCACCCGACATTGTCGATCGGGTGACATAATAATAACTAGATTTGTAATTGCTAGCAATAACGGATGGCACCCTTCCCCTATTGCCAGGTGAGCGGCGGCCATTTAGAAAATTCCAAACTCAAAAGTCAAGTCTACATAAGCTAGGCAACATTTGTTATAAGTTTCCTTAAATTTGAAGCATTTTGAAGTTTTTCATATTTTTGCTGTTTCCATGGTAACGGCGGCCATTTTGAATATTCCAAAGTCAAACCCCAGCTGCATTTTTTGCCCTCCATAATCATATACCATTTAATGTCTCTAGACTAAATTTAACATTGATGTTCTGGAATGTTCTGTGAAAATTCAAAGTTTTGACCTTTTTGCATTGTTTCCAAGGTAACAACAGATATTTTGGAAATTCCAACGCCAAATTCCACATCTTCCAATGTTGCTCATCGTTACTGTGAAGTTTCCTGAAGTTTGGAGTATTTTGAGAATTTCGAAATTTTTGGTGTAGTTTCCATGGCAACATAGTAGGTCCAATGAGTGCCAAAATCATCCAACACCTGTATATAGTGGGCACCTACATTGTATTAAAATATAATGATTCTGAGATAAAGCATATCCAAACAGTTCACCAAAACAAAAAACTGGATTTTTTCACATTTGTTCTGTTTCCATGGTAACGGTAGCCATCTTGAACCATTCCATGCTTCCTGCAACTCTGCACCTGTGGGTCCTTACTATAGTAGAGTTCCATCAACATTGGTCCATTGGATTTCGAGAAATCACCTGGACAAAATTTGTTGCAAGAAAAATAATAATAACTAGATTTGCCATTGCAAGCAATAGCGGATGGCACCCTTTCCCTATTGCCAGGCCAGCGGCAGCCATTTGGAAAATGTTTGCTGTTTCCATGGCAACGGCGGCCATTTTGAAAATTCTAAACTCAAAACTTAAGTCTACATAAGCTAGGCAACATTTGTTATAAGTTTCATTAACTTTAAAGCATTTTGAAGTTTTTCATAATTTTGCTGTTCCCATGGTAACGGCGGCCATTTTGAATTTTCCAAAGTCAAACCCCCGCTGCAATTTTTGCCCTCCATAATAATATATACCATTTAATGTCTCTAGAATAAATTTAACATTGATGTTCTGGAATGTTCTGTGAAAATTCAAAGTTTTGACCTTTTTGCAATGTTTCCAAGGTAACAACTGATATTTTGGAAATTCCAACGCCAAATTCCACATCTTCCAATGTTGCTCATCGTTACTGTGAAGTTTCATGAAGTTTGGAGCATTTTGATATTTTTGAAATTTTTGGTGTAGTTTCCATAGCAACATAGTAGTTCCAATGAGTGCCAAAATCATCCAACACCTGTATATGGCCGGCACCTACATTGTATCAAAATATAATGTTTCTGAGTTTAAGCATATCAAAGCAGTTCACCAAAACAAAAAACTGGATTTTTTCACATTTGTTTCGTTTCCATGGTAACGGCAGCTATCTTGAACCATTCCATGGTGCCTGCAACTCTTCACCTAAGGGTCCGTTATATAATAGAGTTCCATTAACTTTGGTCCATTGGATTTCCAGAAATCTCCTGGACAAAATTAGGTGGAAGAAAAATAATAAAAAAAAAAAAAAAAAGAAACGTACAATAACAATACGTCACCCCAACTCCGTTGAGGGTGCCATAATAACTAGAATTGCTATTGCAAGCAATAGCGGATGTCACCCTTCCCCCCATTGCCACTAAGCGGCAGCCATTTCAAAAACTTTTAACAGTGAATGCACATATTTGCATGGCTATACATTTTTCTGTAAATTTTCAGTACATTAAGATCATTTTTAAAAACATGACATTTTTGCTGTTTCCATGGCAACGGCAGCCATTTTGAAATTTTCTAAGTCAAAAGTCTCATCTATACATGCCAGTTTACAATAATATTAAGTTTCATTAAGTTTCGAGCATTTTGAAAATATTTGACATTTTTCCAGTTTCCATGGCAACGGTAGCCATTTTGGAAATTCCAACTTCAAAAGTCTCATGCAGACTTGACAGTCAACAATCATAGTAAGTTTCATCAATTTTGAAGCATTTTGAAATTTTTGAAATTTTTGACATTTTGGCTGGTTTCTATGGTTACACAGACCATTCCAAATTTCTAATGGCAGATACCACATTGGTACATGGGAGGGAACATACCATCAGAGTTTCAATGGATTTGACCTACCCTTTAGGTGGAAGAAAAATAATAATAACTAGATTTGCCATTGCAAGCAATAGCGGATGTCACCCTTCCCCCCATTGCCACTAAGCGGCAGCCATTTCAAAAACTTTTAACAGTGAATGCACATATTTGCATGGCTATACATTTTTCTGTACATTTTCAGTACATTTAGGTAATTTTTAAAAACATGACATTTTTGCTGTTTCCATGGCAACGGCAGCCATTTTGAAATTTTCTAAGTCAAAAGTCTCATCTATACATGCCAGTTTACAATAATATTAAGTTTCATTAAGTTTCGAGCATTTTGAAAATATTTGACATTTTTCCAGTTTCCATGGCAACGGTAGCCATTTTGGAAATTCCAACTTCAAAAGTCTCATGCAGACTCGACAGTCAACAATCATAGTAAGTTTCATTACTTTTTGAGCATTTTGAAATTTTTGAAATTTTTGACATTTTGGCTGGTTTCTATGGTTACACAGACCATTCCAAATTTCTAATGGTAGATACCACATTGGTACATGGGAGGGAACATACCATCAGAGCTTCAATGGATTTGACCTACCCTTTTAAGAAAGTAAATGCCACTTTTAGGTGTTTTTTGGACCATTTTGACCTGTTTTGTATTGTTTCCATGGTAACGGCAGACATTTTCAAAATTCCAACGCCAAATTCCACATGTTACAATGTTGCTCATCGTTTCTGTGAAGTTTTATTAAATTTGGAGCATTTCCATATTTTGGAAATTTTTGGTGTGGTATTCATGGCAACATAGCAGTTCCAATGATTGCCAAAATCATCCCAAAGCAGTATATAGTGGGCACCTACATTGTATTAAAATCTAAAGATTTTAAGCCTTAGCATTCTCAAACAATTCCCTTAACTCTAAAATTATATTTTTTCACCATTTTTTCGTTTCCATGGTGATGGCAGCCATTTTTTTAGTTCCAATACCGGAAAGAAACAGGCAAGTCAGGGTTCCTTGTTATAATGCACTATCATTCAGATTGGTACCTTTGGCTCTGAGAAAACTGCCGGACAAAATTAGGTGGAAGAAAAATAATAATAATAATAATAATAATAATAACTAGATTTGCCATTGCAAGCAATAGCGGATGGCACCCTTTCCCTATTGCCAGGCCAGCGGCAGCCATTTGGAAAATGTTTGCTGTTTCCATGGCAACGGCGGCCATTTTGAAAATTCTAAACTCAAAACTTAAGTCTACATAAGCTAGGCAACATTTGTTATAAGTTTCATTAACTTTAAAGCATTTTGAAGTTTTTCATAATTTTGCTGTTCCCATGGTAACGGCGGCCATTTTGAATTTTCCAAAGTCAAACCCCCGCTGCAATTTTTGCCCTCCATAATAATATATACCATTTAATGTCTCTAGAATAAATTTAACATTGATGTTCTGGAATGTTCTGTGAAAATTCAAAGTTTTGACCTTTTTGCAATGTTTCCAAGGTAACAACTGATATTTTGGAAATTCCAACGCCAAATTCCACATCTTCCAATGTTGCTCATCGTTACTGTGAAGTTTCATGAAGTTTGGAGCATTTTGATATTTTTGAAATTTTTGGTGTAGTTTCCATAGCAACATAGTAGTTCCAATGAGTGCCAAAATCATCCAACACCTGTATATGGCCGGCACCTACATTGTATCAAAATATAATGTTTCTGAGTTTAAGCATATCAAAGCAGTTCACCAAAACAAAAAACTGGATTTTTTCACATTTGTTTCGTTTCCATGGTAACGGCAGCTATCTTGAACCATTCCATGGTGCCTGCAACTCTTCACCTAAGGGTCCGTTATATAATAGAGTTCCATTAACTTTGGTCCATTGGATTTCCAGAAATCTCCTGGACAAAATTAGGTGGAAGAAAAATAATAAAAAAAAAAAAAAAAAGAAACGTACAATAACAATACGTCACCCCAACTCCGTTGAGGGTGCCATAATAATAGGGAAAAAGAAACAGAGGAAAAGCAATATGTCACCCGACTTTGTCGATCGGGTGACATAATAAGAAAAAAAAGAAACGTAGAATAACAATACGTCACCCCAACTCCGTTGAGGGTGCCATAATAAGAAAAAAAGAAACGAACAATAACAATATGTCACCCCAACTCCGTTGAGGGTGCCATAAAAAAAGAAACGTAGAATAACAATACGTCACCCCAACTCCGTTGAGGGTGCCATAATAAGAAAAAAAAAAGAAACGTAGAATAACAATACGTCACCCCAACTCCGTTGAGGGTGCCATAATTATGTCACCCGATCGACAATGTCGGGTGACATATTGCTTTTCCTCTGTTTCTTTTTCTGTATTATTATTTTTCTTTCACCTAATTTTGTCCGTCCACTTTCTCAGAGCCAAAGGAACCAATCTGAATGATGGTGCACTATAATGAGGAACCATGACTTTCCAGTTGCAGTGCAACTTTGGAACTAAAAAATGGCTGCCATTACCATGGAAACGGGAAAATGGTGAAAAAATATAATTTTGCAGTTAGGTGAATTGTTTGAGAATGCTTAACCTTAAAATCTTTAGATTTTAATACAATGTAAGTGCCCACTATATACTGCTTTGGGATGATTTTGGCAATCATTGGAACTGCTATGTTGCCATGGATACTACACCAAAAATTTCAAAATTATGGAAATGCTCCAAATTTTATAAAATCTAACAGTAATGATGAGCACCAATGGTAGATGTAGAATGTGGCGTTGGAATTTCGAAAATATCTGCCGTTACCATGGAAACAATGCAAAACAGGTCAAAATGGTCAAAAAACCTAAAAGTAGCATTTACTTTCTTAAAATGGTAGGTCAAATTGATTGAAACTTTGATGGTATGCTCCCTCCCATTTACCAATGTGGTATATGCCATTATATTTTGGGAATAGTCTCTGTTGCCATAGGAACAAATCAAAATGTCAAAAATTTCAAAAATTTCAAAATGCTCCAAAATTGATGAAACTTAATAGGATTGTTGACTGTCAAGTCTGCATGAGACTTTTGAAGTTGGAATTTCCAAAATGGCCACCGTTGCCATATAAACTGCAAAAATGTCAAAAATTTTCGAAATGCTCCAAACTTAATGAAACTTAATATTATTGTTAACTGGCATATATAGATAAGACTTTTGACTTTGAAACTTTCAAAATGGCTGCCGTTGCTATGGAAACATAAAAAATGTCATGTTTTTAAAATGATCTAAATGTACTGAAAATTTACAGAAAAATGTATAGCCATGCAAATATGTACATTCACTGTTAAAAGTTTTTGAAATGGCTGCCGCTTAGTGGCAATGGGGGGAAGGGTTGACATCCGCTATTGCTTGCAATAGCAATTCTAGTTTTATATTGCTATTTCAGGAAAATCTGCAAACAGATAAATCTATCTGACATCCAAATGCAAGTTTTTATTATTGGGATGACATAGAAAACTTAAGGTATCTGGGGACGTCCACCAGTAGTTTTACTGTCACAAATACCCTTTTACCTGTATTCGCTACGTGTCGCCAGGAAAATTAAATTTGCGACAGAAAAAAACTACTGATGGCATCCGCAAAGCTTCAAATACTATACATTTATTTTTTCTTAATTATAATATCGAAGATAAAAACTAAAAACTGCAAAATGTCCTTAAAAGTGTCCTTAGTGAGTTCCCTCGGTTTTAGTTTGTTACCCCGATTTTGTTTTTTGTCCATGGATTTATGAGTTTTGAACAGCGGTATACTACTGTTGCCTTTATTTAGGGGCAACAACTCAACAACCAGTTTTCGGATGTGTCTGACAATTTCAGGGCAGATTGATCTCGACTTGATAAACATTTTTATACTGTCAGATTTGCTGTTATTGTTTTAGTTTTAGAGCTATAATCCAAAAACTGCTTTTCACCCCCATGTTCTATTTTTAGCCATGGCGGCCATCTTGGTTGATGGGCGGGGTTATCAGATACATTTTGTAAACAAGATACCCTAAGGATGATTTAGGTCAAGTTTGGTTACATTTGGCCCAGTAATTTCAAAGATTTTGGTAAAAATTAACGGACGATGACGGACTACGGTAGACAAATGATAAGAAAAATTAAAGCTCACCTGGCTCTATTGGGCCAGGTGATCTAAAAAGGATGCATAGTAACATTGTGATGAGAACAGTTTAATAATCTGATGGCCAAGGAAACATAATTTGTATTATCCATACCATGGTGTAGTAGAAGCATCAGGAAGATAGGATGTTGATGACACACTATTATTGGGTCTTGTCCATGTGACAGCTATACTGGTCCCAGACAGGGCTACAGCATTCACATGATAAGGAGCTAAAAGTAAAATACATCATTTTGTTTGTACTGTACTAGGTTGTGTTTGTATGTGCAAGTTTTTATATCTACAAACTGTTATTTCACCTTTTGGCCCAAGAAAAATCCCTTCAAAAGATATTAGTGTTTAGGGTTTCCTGAACCATCCTTATTTTCTATATATATATAACTAGAAACAAATATATAGCTGGTGCCAAAATAAACCTTTATTATACCCACCAATTTGTTTAAGAAGCCTAAAGGGAAACCTTTAACATATAACAGGCTATTATTTCAACTTGGAATTATTTTTAATTATGGAATTTGTATAATTTCTTGTGCCCGGTATATATTTACATTTGACTTTTTTGTTTACTGAAACCTACTTGAGACGTCACCTTGTTTCATTGTCATGCCAGACGATATCATCATTTCACGGAATTTTCGTTTTATGAAATTTAACATTGAAAAATAAATTGAAATGGACTGATTTGTTTATTTTGCTGTAAAATAGAGATAAAAATTGAGAACAGCTGTTTTTGTGTATTACTCATTTGCACTAAGGTTGTGATTATACTAGTTGACGATAATAGGTTGTCATATTAGAATCTGTATTATGATGGTTTGAGCGGTGCATAACAATTTCCATACAATACCTTGACCTATAATGGTTTACTTTTACAAATTGTGGCTTGGATGAAGAGTTGTATCATCCGGGCACTCATACCACAATTACCTATATCAATGTATTTTGTATAGATAGTGTTATGAGCTGCACAGTACATTCGATTGAAAATGTTCTTTCCTCTTTATAATAGAGAGTGGTGTGTGCCGCACAGAACATCAAAATACAGAACAAAAATGGAATTTATTAAAATTTCAAGCACAAGAAACTATACAAATTCCATAATTAAAAATAATTCCAAGTTGAAATAATAGACTGTTATATATACTTTTTGTTTGGCCTTGTTACAATGCTCGCTTATTTTCATGCATGTCATAGAATCTCTATACTGTATACATTTGTTGAGCAAGCTCTCATGGCTCTGTTTTCTAAAGAAATAAAAATAAATCAATCAAAAACAATATTCCTGACAGGATTCATCAAGTCTCCTCATAAAATATTAAATGGGCAGCTTTTTTGTTAGAGGCCAATAAT
Organism: Mytilus edulis; assembly: GCF_963676685.1. Lineage (NCBI taxonomy): Eukaryota > Metazoa > Mollusca > Bivalvia > Mytilida > Mytilidae > Mytilus > Mytilus edulis. The sequence continues at coordinate 52,455,675 of NC_092357.1, read as the reverse complement.
ATAGACAGACCATCAGAAGAAAGACCCATTTGAATTGAAATAGTATATAACATACTTTAAAATACAATGTTCTTAATATCAATAGAACATAGATATTGAAAATCAATCTGATATGAATAGTTATGAAAGGTCTCTTGGTAGCATATGTTCATCATGATTCTGTGAAAAATGTAAGTTAGATTCCTGACTTGAAAATTAGTATTTGCTGTTTCTAATGCTAAACACACACTATAAAGAAGTAAGAGCAAGGACATGTAGGCTTAGAGTGACTCAGAATATGTCCAGTGTGGTGCCAATTGCCTTCCTGCAGTCTTCCTTGTGAGCTAGCATGCACCATTTTAAATCTTGCTCAGCTTATATTGGTTTAGCAAAGAGCAGGTTTTATAAAAAAAAAGTTTGAATGTCACTTGCATTGCCATATTGTATCTGCCCTAGGGTAATAACTAAAAAAAATTAAAATCAGAAATGTGTAGGAAAGATATGGCTTAAAATGCTTTATTCCCATATATTTCATTTTCTATGGAGCATATAAACTCCTATAAAATTACCTTGTCAGCACTTTTTTAAGACCTTGCTGTTATCAGCTTTTGATATACACTTCATAAAAATCAACAAAATAGTAGGTGTGAGTGTGACGTCACTTTCAATGCAATGTTCAATATCAATTACAAAGAGGAATTATATAACCTTATAATAAACATTATAGGTAAAAATTTCCTGACATAAACTTCATAAAACAAGGAATGTAAGTGTGAAAGTGCTGCCTATTTTTTATTTAATTCACATTTCTTAGGGACAGAACTAAGAGGTCAATTTGTGATTAAGACTATGATGAAACTTTACTACCTAAGGTGTTTTAGCTGAACAATGTCCCCCACAATGTCTTGTCCAGTCTTTTCTACAATTTGTGTTGTGTAGCCGGATTCATTATACTGTAAATTCATTGGATAACAATTTTTGAGGATTTCGTTGGTAAAGGTGACTGACGAATTTAAATGTTTAATGATATACAAATTCTATACAGTCCGCCAAAAGTTAAGCACCACCTACTTTTATTGCATCGATTTTTTTTCAAATTTAAAAAATCAATTGTTCCTCGAAAAATAGAAAACAATCATATAGCAATTTTGCTAATGTATACCATAAACAAACCACAAATATAATTTTGGTCACTAATGAAGGTTCTATGCATATAGGTTTTTCGTTCATAGAAATAGTGTAAATTACACAATTAAGAAATGGAATTTAAGTTTCACTGTGATTTTATTTTTTTACAACAATTAATCACCCAATACCATTAAAATTTTCTACACATAATCTTTGGTATGTTTGGCAAATTTAATGTCAATATTTGAGTCAATAGCATGTGTAACAACCTCATTTCCGGTACAGTTTCATAACACAACCTATCTTTCTCGGTACAAGCCTTCAAAACTTTAGTTGAGGAAATCTGTTGCATTAAACAACAAATGCCACTTTTAAATCGACAAACTTTTGTAAAGGTGAATCTCAGCGATTGAGATTTCCGACAATGGCATCTCAGACATGTTTGATAGGGTTCATGCATGGAGTCAAGGAAGGCCAAAAATTAGTGTAAATGGCTGGTTGCTCTTTGGACTCGGTTAAAATTCTTGCCCTGCGTGGTATAGCGTTGTCATTCAGGTACAAGTGTCTTGACAATGTTGACGCAAGTGGGGGATTACTAAAATGACGGACTACAATATGTTAAGGCACCAAATCTCTGTATGTCTGTCCGTTTGTGTTACCCTGCAGAATATGCATACCCAGCTTATAACGGTATAAGAAGCAACCCCGTACTGGAACACAACCAGCAATGCATGCAGTCCTTGTGCAAATATTGTTTTTGGTCATAGGCCGTTTTTCCCCCTGCGAAATTCGTATTATGGCGTCTTCTGGCAGTAAAGGAAACTGACTCCCACCTGACCAATGAGTGTTTTTTCAGGTTCTTATGTTCAAGCATAGATGTTCATGATCCCATTTAAACCTGACGGTAGAGTGCCTGCTTGAAGGTACAGGTCTCTATACACCACGACGTGCTCTTCGTTTGCCTCTATAAAGTCGACGGACCAATGTACGAACACTTACACGACCACCTGGAGAAACAGTGTATTTATAAACGCACATATGACCTTTGATAAAAGGTTGGTTGACTGCTTTATCGGAGTGCAATCTTTTTGGTCGTAATGAATTTTTTTAGTGTATGTTAAAGGTAATTCATAACACCAAACATTAAAATTTTTTTTGCAATAGTTAAAAAAATATTGCCAGTTATATTTCGGTGGTGCTTAACTTTTGGCGGAGTGTATATATGCCTGTATGCAAAACTACAAAATCATTCATTTCTACAGCCATACAATTTTTCATAAATCCATAAAAATTAGACCCACGAAAATAAATGAATCTACAGCATATACTTTCATGCAACCAAAAAATAACAAGATGTCTTATCACTAGGCTTCAGCTGTCCAACAAAGAAGTTTAAAATGTTTACCACGGACAAAACATTAATGATGGATAATGGATGTCAAAAATGCAAAATATCACCTGTTCTTTGATGGAGTTTTACTATTAACATATGTACATACAGCATAAAAATAATGCAGGATCAGCACTTAAGAAGTGTGGTAAGGATCCTGATGAGCTAGAATCTAATGATATTCCTGCTAAACCAACTGGACTACTGCACTCCCCATCTGTTATGATAGATTTAACAACTGTCATTGTTTCAAGAAGGTAACAGTCACAGCCAATGTCGGTGTTCCCTGTCAGTGTCCTACAAAAAGTCATCATAAATCAGTGAATAAATAGTTATGATAATAGAAATCAAAGTACTGAACATTGGATTATCACAAGTTCTTGTGGTGTTTACAGATTAATTAATTTTGAGGATTGTTATGACCCATCAGGTTATCCGATTACATGTAACAACAAATTATGACACATGTTGTGACCATTGATTAGCATAGGGTAGTAAATTTTTCATAAATATGGTAAAATTATGGATAATATAGAAATTGATCAGAAAAACTTTAAAATCAGTAACCAATAATTTTTTCAGGTACATTTTGTGAAAATCAGGATTTTGACTTGTTTTATGATACCGATATCGGGATTCGTGTTGAGGCATGAAAATCGGGATGATACCGCGAAAATGTGGATAGTTGACACGTCTGGAGTCTCTTGCATTCTTTCACATAGTAACGTTCACTTTGATGAAGTTATTGATGAACATCCTTGGTGTACAGTATAATAATAAGTTTCTTTCTATATTACTGTAAAAAGGGTTAAGTAAAAAAAACATGTGTCACAGGTGAATTATCACACAAATACATTCCACAGTAAGTTAGTGACACAATTTATAACTGTGTCCAATATACCAATGGAGAAAAGAACTGGTAAAATAATGCGTTCCACATCCTTAATAAAAACTTTAATCACTGGCATAAAAAAAAAATTGAGAACAATATCAAATTTAATTTTATGCACTTTTTTTAGGGTCGTCCTAACTAAATCCTACTTACAAGGTTTTAAATTTCTTGTTTCCATCAAAATCTGTAAATGCAGCAATCTCAAATGATCTAATGAGATTATTACTTAGATCCAATGACTTTAGATTGGTCATGTTGGGTAACTTTGGGAAGAAGATTAGTTCATTATCTGCTAACTTTATGGTCTGTAAATCACCAAGCTGACTGAATGAAAGAGGCTCAATGTAGGTCAAGTTGTTGCTGCTCATGTCTCTGAATAAAATCAAAATTATAAGTAAGTTAAATAAAGGTTTTAATATTCAAAACATTATTGCTGTCTTAAATGCTAACTGTGTTAGAAAGTAATTTAAATTTTGCAATCAAATACATGTATAGGCAATACAAATTCTGCCCACAAATTTGATAAAATTGCATTGAAGTAATGGAAAAAATAAAAAGGTCCCTGTACTACTTGTGAATTTTAAGACAAATAATAAATATGGACTCAAACGAAGCAATACATCACAGAGATTTCTTGTTACATGCTAAAAATGAAATTTAGTGCTAATTAAGATATATACATACATTTTTTGTTGAGTTTTATTGTTTCATTCTTTTGAAAATGGCATACAACAGATATTTAAAACTTGAGACTCTAAAGAGCCTGTGTCGCTCACTTAAGTCTATGTGCATTTTCAATAAAGAACACTCTACAACAATGAAGAGGTCTCAGAACAGAATTTATGACAAACATATCTGTTTTGTTGATCTTGTATTTGTGATCATTTAGTGTGCTTTGTGTCTTTTTTTCTTCAAAACACAAATGAGATTAACAAAAAAATCCTAATTTAATGACAATCATTACTACAAAGAGTGACAGTCTTCTAATTATATTGGCAAACTTTGACTTGTAATTATTATTAGATCTTGCTTTGGTGATAATTGTAGTGTTTGCTATGTATGCTTTATAATATGAGTATTGAAAGAGAGATAACTCTGCTATGTTGGAACAATGTATGTGAACTGCTTGTCTCCCTTTGTACTGTTATATATACAATATGCTAAGTTTCCGGTTACGTAATAAATGATGTACCTTCAATGGTGTTTGTTTGTATGCCTGTATCAGGTTTAATCCGAATGTTCTAGCCACAAACAGTATAATAATTTTTGTGATTAGGTGTCTATTAATCCATTATAATTCTTAACATACAAGGCAAAATACCAAAAAAAAATGTTAAAAATCGTCATCAAATGGCAATAGTTCAAATTAGGAGTTATTGACTGATTTCCTCCATTTGTCTTAATTATTATGATCTTGTCTTCCTGATAATTTTTGCTTATCTAAGTTTCTAGATAACATAGTCTTTAAGATAAGGCAAGAACGCAAAAAATTGGTAAAAATCCTCATCAAAGGGCTATAACTCTAATAAGAAGTCAAGAATGTATACCACATTGCCTCACATTATCATTAAGAAAAAATTCACACACCTAATTAAATGGGCATTTAAAAAGTCAGAATGTGAATATATATGTTCAAACTCTTTTAGGTCATTTTTTAGTAGCAATAAACAAAAAAACAATGTCAATTGGACATGATTTGATACTATATATGCCCTTCAATTTTTACTAGATAACATTTTTGTTCGCTTTGGGGATTCCGTATATCGTCAGATTATCGGAATTCCAATGGGGACTTACTGTGCACCACCTATTGCGGACCTGTTTTTCTATTGCTATGAGTTACAATTATGACAAAAATAAGCAAAAACCCATCGAAACAACATCTGATAAACAAATTTAATAATACTTTTAGATATTTGGATGATATTTTGGCTCTCAATAATGACGACTTCAGTATGTATATTAAAGAAATTTATCCTGTTGAACTTACTTTAAATAAAGCTAATACTAACAATGACCACTGCCCTTTCCTCGATCTTGATATCTATATCACTAACGGAAAGCTGAATACTGTTCCCCTGTCACCATCTTATGGTGTTTATATATCTCAACTTGTACGATTCGCTCGTGTATGGAACAATATTTTAGATTTTAACGAGAGAAATTTATGTATTACTGAAAAATTATTACACCAGGGTTTTCGATATCACAAACTAGTCAAAACATTTACTAAATTTTATCATTGGTATAAGGACATCATTCGTAAATATAGCTCAACATGCAGACTTCTTATACGTTCAGGTATTTCACATCCAATTTTTTATGGAAATATTCTTTATAAAGCACAAAGGTGTCAGTATTGACCTCAAAAACTAACAAAACCTTTGAATAGACTTATTAAGAAGGGATATAGTTACGATACTGTTGTCAGGTCATTAAAGATTGCATATTTTGGCGTTAATATTAATTCACTTATACTACAGATACAGTTAAGTCGGCCTCATATCTTGACTAACATCTAGAAATTGACAATGAGGGTCGGTTGAAAACAAAACTTTACGACAAAAAAGATGATTTCAGCTTTCCAATTGTGAACTTTCCATTTCTAAGTAGCAACATTCCAGCAGCACCTGCATACGGGGTATATATCTCCCAATTGATACGATATTCCCGTGCTTGCATTTCCTATCATGATTTTCTTGATAGAGGGTTGCTGCTCACAAGGAAACTATTAAACCAAGAGTTCCAAATGGTGAAATTGAAATCATCCCTTCGTAAATTTTACGGACGCCATCACGAGTTGGTTGACCGTTATGGAATAACCGTATCACAAATGATATCGGATATGTTCCTTACGTCGTAACTACAATCCCCTTCCCTTTCCTGAATGTGACCTACCGAATTAGACTATTTACCGGATTTGTTATCACATAAGCAACACGACGGTTGCCGCATGTGGAGCAGGATCTGCTTACCCTTCCGGAGCACCTGAGATCACCCCTAGTTTTTGGTGGGGTTCGTGTTGTTTATTCTTTAGTTTTCTATGTTGTGTCATTTGTACTATTGTTTTTTTGTTTGTCTTTTTCATTTTTAGCCATGGCGTTGTCAGTTTGTTTTAGATTTATGAGTTTGACTGTCCCTTTGGTATCTTTCGTCCCTCTTTTATAGGGTCTTTGCATCGGAACTAAACACATTTATTCAAAAACTAGTTGTTGGCATGACACGGGTTATGTTCTTTTCATATATGTTATGATGGTATGATACTATACCCCTAACGGGAAGGATTGTGCCTGATGTTCATATGATGAAATCATAATCTTTCAGTCAGTTTAATTGAAGTCTGGAGCTGGCATGTCAGTTAACTGCTAGTAGTCTGTTGTTATTTATGTATTATTGTCATTTTGTTTATTTTCTTTGGTTACATCTTCTGACATCAGACTCGGACTTCTCTTGAACTGAATTTTAATGTGCGTATTGTTATGCGTTTACTTTTCTACATTGGCTAGAGGTATAGGGGGAGGGTTGAGATCTCACAAACATGTTTAACCCCGCCGCATTTTTGCGCCTGTCCCAAGTCAGGAGCCTCTGGCCTTTGTTAGTCTTGTATTATTTTAATTTTAGTTTCTTGTGTACAACTTGGAAATTAGTATGGCGTTCATTATCACTGAACTAGTATATATTTGTTTAGGGGCCAGTTGAAGGACGCCTCCGGGTTCGGGAATTTCTCGCTACATTGAAGACCTGTTGGTGACCTTCTGCTGTTGTTTTTTTCTATGGTCGGGTTGTTGTCTCTTTGGCACATTCCCCATTTCCATTCTCAATTTTAAATGACGATTTCAACCATGCCAGATTCATTTTTAGAACATGTCATGCTGATCATTTTTTCAATATAAAGTTTCTCTCTATCTTTTTTAGTTTTTAGCACGATAGGCAAAAATGAACAAAAATGGTATTTTTTTTTCATTAAAGGGAAATAACTCCTAAAGGAAGTTGCTGATAGGTTTGACCAATAGAAGAGTTCATCATTCTGATAATTTTTGCACTGTCAAATTTTCTCTGTTTATAATGATTTTCAAAATAATAGACAAAACTTGTATTTTATCCCTATGTTCTATTTTGAGCGATGTCAGCAATCTCAGTTGGCAGGTGGGGTCATCTGACACATTTATTGAACTAGATACCCTAATGATGATTGTGGCTAAATTTGGGTCAGTAGTTTCAGAGAAGATATTTGTAAAAGTTTACGACGACAGACGACTGTTGTGAAAAAGGAATGATAAGAAAAACTCACTTGGCCTTTTATGTCAGGTGAGATAAAAAGGGGACGGATGAATAATTTCAAGTCACAGAAATCAAATCACGATGTCATATTCTCCTTAAAAATCAAATTCCATAGAAATCCAAGAAGTTTATAAAAATATACATATTTTGCAAGGCAGAAGAATACATATTACATCAGAAATTAAATCAGAATATCATTTTCAATGTAGATATGAAATTTCATTAAGTCTTTGAAATTTTATTAAGTATGGAAGTCAACAGATAACTTTTGAAGCAGGGAATTAACTTTGAATAGCATAGAATACCGTTATCAGTTTTCGTTGAAATAAAAGTACAAAAAGAAATTCCTCCAAATCTTGATTTTCTAACAAATTTTTGTTTATTTCAATTTTCACAATGAAAATATTACGCAAATTTACAATTGAAGTTAAACAATTGTAAAACGTGGTTTTCTAGTACTACTTAAATCTTTTAGAGAAGAACAAAAAGTATTTCTTCATTCATTATGACATCAACGATATGTCTGGGTCAAGGTTATTAAGGCAAGGTCAATGTATTTGATGTCACATAGCTGTGATATGCTATTTTATGAGAAGCTGAGCAGAGTGATACATACAGTTGGAACACCAATAAGAATGTTTAAAAACTACTCGTAAATATACCAGGTTTTGAATGTATACTTACAAATATGTGAGATCAGACAAGGCATCCAAAGTTCCTTGTTCAATCTTCTTTAATCCATTACCTGACATATCTAGTATTTGAAGTGTACCATGATTGAGGAAAGTATCACTGGATATTTCTGTCACTTTATTGTTCTCCATATATCTTTAATGTAAAGTTCTGTTACAACAAGTTTGATTGAGATAGTAATTCTAAGTTGATAGAAAATAATAATTTCAAAGGAAATTAAAAAGAGAGTGAAATGAAGAAGGTCCGAGTGACCCCCATGTTTCTAAACTGTGATGTATCTTGTTGTTAATCACAGTTACATGTATATGACAAATTACCTTAAGAACAAAAGTTATCTTTAGGAAAAAATGCATAAAATTAAAATAATACTGCCCTCTACGTAAAAGAGTTTTTGATGTGCCTCTCTAAAGTTAGGAGCCTATACATTTGTGGTTGTTGTGTTGTTGCTGTCTGCCATATTTATTTTATGCTTATTATCTTTAGCATGATAAAATGTGAAACAATTCAAAAGAGAAAATATCATATCTCAGCTTTTTAGTTCCCTGCTGATAATTAATACTTACATAGAGAGAAGCCCTTTGTTGCCCAACGCCGCTGAGGGATATTGGTCAATGTTGTTGTCACTTAAATATCTGAAATAAATCACTTTAATACACTATATGATCAAAAATATGATGTAAGGTTTCTTTGATAATATTTAATGAAAACTGTCTTAATGTATCCCTTTGGAAACTGAATGTTCAAGTTATTCAAATAAGATAGGTGCATGTGTATAGATTAATTAATGTCATGAGGAATATTTAACATATCTCCTAGTCATGGATTAGAAGTTCCTTTATAATACCACGTACTGCCAAAAAAAGCATTGATTCTAGAGATGTTTCAAGACGAAATTCAGTTAAATAACGACAATAATTGAAATTTCTGTTTTCCAAACTACACAATTAAGTTTAATTGTGCAGCTGACCTGAACATTTTTCGGTTTAGACAGAAGTTTAGTTTATACAGGTTTAAATTGATATTGGTAAAACAAGTCTGGTACTGTGAGAGAGATTCTGGTTTATCATTGGTTCAGTTGGGGTTCGTGTTGTTTATTCTTTAGTTTTCTATGTTGTGTCATGTGTACTATGGTTTGTCTGTTTGTCTTTTTCATGGCGTTGTCAGTTTGTTTTAGATTTATGAGTTTGACTGTCCCTTTGGTATCTTTCGTCCCCCTCTTTTTTAAGACATATTTTATTAAACCACAACTCCACATTATATCATAAACAAAAACTTGATCACATAAAAGGAAATCACACTACTGTGAAATCCCATGGTTTTATTGGTAATTATTAACGGGTTTTACAGGGAAGACCCTTTGTGCCATTGTTGTAAAATTATGGGCTTTGTTAACAACTATTAAGTGAAATAAAATATCTGAAGTTGAAAAAAAAAAAGATAACCAGTTACATGAATTGAAAGCAACTGTGTCAATTAATACAAAAAAGAATTTATATTTCCAAAGATTCTAAATGCATTGCAACCAGAAAGAAAGGTGTATATTAAAGGTAACAAGATATTAGGAGAGATTCAACAATAAAACATAGAGGAATTAGTAATAGATAGTAGATACATTTTTGAGACACTTGTTAAGGCGTCAAATGCTGTTATTGGTATAAATTCTATATTGTTTGTTTCCAGGAAGAAACTTCCTGCAATCGATGAGCTGTTGGCAAAGATGGACCCATGTAAAGTCTTTAAACCATTTCCATTCAAGAACCTAAAAATAAAAATAAAAATCAACAACTCTATCGGTCAATTTTTTTTTAATTGTTATCATCGTCATAATATTTTAGTAGTACCTATTAATCCAAGCAAACTCAAGAGTTATTTTACTTAAATCTGACATTTTAATTCTTGTAAAGAATTGAAAACAACAAATTTTGAAACACCAAAAGGGAGCTTCCTTTTATCAATCCAAGTAATATTCTGATTCCTTTTATCAATCCAAGTAATATTCTGAAGTTTCAAGTTAATCAAACAAGGCATACTAGTAATATAGTGTGATATGTGTAAACATTGATAAAATTCAAAAGGTTCAATAACTCTAGAACAAAATAAAAAACTTTAAATCAAAAAGAAGCTTCCTTTTATCAATGGAAACAATAATTTTTTAGGAAATCAACAGAGGCAAAGTTAGTGCCTTGTGAAGAATAACCTTAATTTAAACAGTTTAAGTCCCATCTATCTAAAACAACAAAGCAAAAAGTGATCAAAATCTATAATGATTTTTTTCAGACATGATAATTGGTAAACGCAAATTTGGGTTATTGTACGAAGCATAGACTGACGGAAGGATATTGGTATACAATAGCATGTCTTGTCATAGACAGCGGTAAACAAATAAAATAACTTGTGGTTAAATAAATGAAATTTTGTTTTGGCTGACATATTGCATGCAGTTTTAGGACAGATTTACACTATTTGATATGAATTATTCAATAGTAAAGACTATCTCATGAGGACAAATTATCTCAAATAGAGCTACGTTGTAATGAACCTTTCAAAGATTTAAACATGGATAAATAATCTTCCATAAACCAAATCTAATAAAAGAACAGAGTTCCAAGGTCCAAAGGTACACTATAGGACAATAACTAAAAAACATATTTTTGTTGTTCTATAAGACTTTCATCAATATCTTTAAGAATTGAGGGCTTCAGTGATTCCCATAATAAAAATATATAAACAAGGGGCATAACTCTTTTTAAAATAATTGATCGGGACTGATTTTTCAACCTCGGTGATATAAACCTATAATTTATATTTCATAAAAATCTGGCAAAAATTGTACAGGCTCATAAGGCAATTTTCAATTTTATAATTCCAAGGTGCATAACTCTTTCAAAAGTTTTTGATCAGCACTGATTTTCGAAACTCGTCAAAGTATATATATTATATAAACCTATAATTAAAATTTGATAAATTGCATGTTCATATTCTTTCTTTACTTTTTTCAAATTATTCTTTCAAACATTATTCCCGGTTGGGCATTGTAATAGAAATAAGACAATAGTTTTATGTTGGTAATGTATCTTTGAATTCTTTTCATCAGTCATGCCTGTATGAGAACCTTCCTCCGAATGAATAATCATCTGCCAAGATCACGATTTGTACAATTATGATCTTCCAAATAAATTTAAATTTTAGTATGTTTGCAATGCAGTCCAATTACTCCAGGAACAACGATTTTGATTGGGTGATCAAATACAGCCCAATAATAAAGAGAAACAATGATTTCGATTGGCTGATAAGGAATGTCTACCAAAGAAAAAATTCAAAATCAGACAATAATTTGTTCGCGTTCAAATTTACAATATCGGCCAAGACATATTAAAAGAGTACAGCATGTACAGTGTGTCAATCGAGAAAGCTACGAAAATGATCAAATTGGTACACTGTCAATGTAAGACAGATCTCGAGATCTTGTTTTTTACATTAGTGTAACGTGCTAACGATAATTTTCTGAATGGATGCAGATTTTATGAAGGAACAAGAGCATCTTGACCTCTTCCAATCAAGACACAAGAATTAAAAAAAAAATTAAATCACTGTATAAGGTATAATTCAGTCAAGTTTTCAATATTAAATTAACAACTGACATTTTTCAATATTTTTTATGAAATGTCTTGAGAAGGAAATCGCAGGTATAAAAACTGTACTTTCTCACTGGGCCTTCTACGTACATGTGATGGACTGTGAAACTTAGATAAGGAGATTGGGAAATTTTGGTCAGAAGATTAGGACTCAGATCAGGAGTTTTTTTGTCGACATAAATGTAACAGTGTGATGTAGAAACGTACCTGTCAACCTATGACAATGAAAATGCAGGTGATGACCTGCATAGAAGAATGAAATCTCAGGTCATAACGCGTATACATTTTTTCGATGATTTATATCAAAGTTTCCAAGACATATCCACATGGTTAAGGAATTTAAAATTGTACATATTATTATTTCATTGCACTTGAAGGCCATTGATAGATTTATGTTATGCTGCCTTAATTCATTTTCATCTTCATTCCAATGTTTTCATTGCATACATTTGTGCATATTTAATCATATGAACATATCTGATGATGAAAGTTTTTTTTTATATCTTTATAACGACCTTGACTGGATTAAACATGACAGATGTTGATATTCGAATGTAATAAGATAAAGTTAAACAATTAAAAGAAGTAAAGATGAAAAAAGTAATTTTCAAAATTTTAATTTTTCAATTGTTCTTAGGTAGTAAAATAGTAAAAGTATTATTCTGATATGTTTTTGCATTCAAATCATTTCAGATTTAATCTTCTTACAAAAATCACATAAGTTTAAGGAGAATATTGTGAGATGACAAAAAGGGGAAGAAACTCAAGTTGTTTGTGAAACAACTTTGAAATACCCAAATTATTTACGACCTAAATCTAAGGTAATTGGAGTTAATTACCAGTTTGTTTGACACCAAAGCTGTCAAGTGAAGCCATGCACTGAAATGGGTCACTTGATTTGAGTTTACACAGGTAGTTGAACTTCTTGTCCAGGAAGTATTACGAATTTACAGGTTATTTTAAAGGAAATCATTTACAAAATTATCAGTCTGAAAGCTTAGGAATCCGGTTGAAACGGGTTATTTTTCGAATTCCCAGGTTATTTGGTCACCCGAACTGTGAAAATCTCAGGTCACATCCGCAGGATCCGGGTCAGTAGACAGGTATGTAGAAATTGTCTTTTAAAGTGTTTTTTCTTCAACTTTCCATCCGTATGTAATATGTTTATAGTACCCTTGTACTTGTAATTAATTTTTTTTATTAGAAGAAATGGACCTCTTTATCTTTCTAAATCTTAATTCAACAACTCATTCACTGCAAAAAGATCAATCTTATCTTTTCTTTTAATACTAAATACCATAAAAAATCTTTCATTTTCTGTACTCTCATATTAACTCACAAATGGACGTTTTTAACTTTGCACAGTCAACCATGTAAACTAAGAAGGTCATACTTAAGATATAAATTTTCATGTAAGCCTTTAAAAGAAGTATAGAACCAACAAATTGTTTCCAAATTATTTTTTTTAATTATTTGTCCAAAGACATTTCAAATCATTTAATTATCATCCTTTTATGACTGTTTGTTCAATTTATATTCCATTTATATTCTTTTAACAATTCACATTATTTAAAAGAAGGTAACTTAAGGAAGATTCATGGTATACCGCCATCTTGGATTGTACAGTCACAGTACAAAATCGGTCTAGTTATTTGCCAAAATTAGTAAATTTGGAAACAGATTTGCAATTTAGTGGTTAGACTGTTTATTTATATAAAGAAAACTTGTTAATTTACAGTATTATTTAAAATATTTTAACAAATATCGACCTCTTTGGTTTTTAAAATAACTGTTTTCAAATGAGCCAATTAAGGGGAGTTAACTCTTTTAATACAAAATTGATACTTGGCTAATAGGGAAAATTTTGTGGCAAGAAAACAAGTTCGGTGACACCATGTTTTCTTCTAATTTTCTTAAAACACATTATGAAACCTATCTTCTCACAATTTATTTCAAAATTATATCTCATAGAGATTTCATCAACAAACTAACCAAATTTAGGCAATTTTCAACGACTCACAGCTTAAAAAGCAGCACGGTTACCCATACTTTTTATTATATTTCTAAAAAACGCATAGTTAAATCTTCATTTTAGCAAATTATAAAAAAAAAACATTTACTTACTATCTACCTTAAAACAGGAAAATTCAAGGGAAATCATCAAATATTTATTTTAAATATTTTTAAATACACAAAGTTTTTGTTACAAAACGGCATTTTTTAGCCTGAGCTAAAAATCATTGATAACCAGTATGTTTGACACCCAAGTGAAACCATATAATTAAGCATTTTAAATGATTTACAACTGTAAATGTAACAAACAGAAGATTTTTAGAATGATAGACAGGAATAAGTTTTATCTACTCAAAACTTTGGCTTGATTGTTATGATGTTACAACAATAGCTATGCTCCATGGCATGAAAGCAATTGTTTAAAAAAAATTATCTGATATGCAACTTCCATTTTATTAATGACAATGTGGGACGATATAATTTATAGCTGGCAATACTCATATAACCTCGTTTTGCCTACCCTGAAATATGTATGTAATATTGGACAATTAAAAATGTTTATGAATATTTTCTTACCTGTGAGATTGATCTCAGATTTTAATTTAATGTGGTCCTATCTATAAAAAAAAAAGAAGATGTGGTATGATTGCCAATGAGACAACTCTCCACAAAGGGTCATGTGCAAAGCCTTTATCAATTAGTCAGCTAAAAAAAGGACCCGAATGAAAATGTAGAACAATTCAAACGAGAAAACTTACGGCCTTATTTATATATAAAAAAATGAACTATCTAGTTTACTTACAAATCTTCTGTTAAAATAACATTATCAAAAGCATTTTCTTCAATGTATTCTATCTGGTTATTTTGCAATAGTAAATCTTTAGCGTTGACATTGACAAAGGCAGAAGCTGGCACATGACTTATTTCCATATCATTCATATTCCTGGAAAAAAGAGGTACCTCTATGCATTATGATTACTCCATTTGTTGAAAAAAAAAATTCTCAATACCTTTTTAGGTTTATGTGTGTGTACAAAATACATAAATTTATTGCAAATTGAAATCTTTAATATGCACCTTTTATTCCAATAATATGTAAAAAGTAGAATCACAAAAATACTGAACATCGAGGAAAATTCAAAACGGAAAATCCCTGTCAAATGGCAAAATCAAAAGCTCAAACATATCAAACAAATGGATAAAAACTCTCAAATTCCTGACTTGTTACAGGCATTTTCTTATATCGAAATACAACAAATTGAAGTTTTTAACCACCTTTACTGGCTATACAGCCCTTGCATGGTCCGTTATAGAAAATTGTTGCTCAATCCTGGTTTAATAGCTAGCTAAACCTTTCACTTGTATTACAGTCTCATTAAATTCGATTATATTGACAACAATGTGCAAACAAAACAAACAGGTACAATAGGTAAAAAAAATGTGTAGGGTTCTGCCGAACCCACTGTCTCGCCTACTTTTGCTGTTAATCGCAGGCGCAACAAAACATAGAGGCTCTAAAGACCCTGTGTCGCTCACCTTTGTCTTTGATAATGTGCATATTAAACAAAGGA
Source organism: Mytilus edulis (assembly GCF_963676685.1). NCBI lineage: Eukaryota > Metazoa > Mollusca > Bivalvia > Mytilida > Mytilidae > Mytilus > Mytilus edulis. The sequence continues at coordinate 52,440,093 of NC_092357.1, read as the reverse complement.
CAAAGATGGATTCATGACAAAATTGTGTTTTGGTGATGTTGATGTGTTTGTAAATCTTCATTTACTGAACGTTCTTGCTGCTTTCAAATATTTCAATCTATAATTAATCTTGCCATGTAGTAACAGTGGAAAATATTTTGTAAAAATTTACAAAAATTTACAAAAATTATGAAAATTGTTAAAAATGTACTATAAAAAACAATAAGACCTTAAGGGGTCAACTGATCATTTTGGTCATGTTGACTTGTTTTTCTACCTTACTTTGCTGAACATTATTGCTGTTTACACTTATCTCTATCTATAATAATATTCAAGATAATAATCAAAAACGGCAAAATTTCCTCAAAATTACCAATTCAGTGGCAACAACCCAACAACGGGTTGTCCGATTCATCTGAAAATTTTACCGCAGAAACATTTTAACACATGTCAGATTTGCTCTAAATGCTTTGGTTTCAGAGATATAAGCAAAAATCTACATTTTACCCCTATGTTCTAATTTTAGCCATGGCGGCCATCTTGATTGGTTGGCCGGGTCACCAAACACACTTTGTTTTTATTAAATACCCCAATGATGATTGTGGCCAAGTTTGGTGAAATTTGTTTTTTTTGTAAAAGTTAACGACGACGGATGACGCTACGGACAACAGACGCCAAGTGATAAGAAAAGCTCACTTGGCCCTTTGGAAGCAATTACCCCAAAACTCAATCCCAGCCTTTCCTTTATAGTATTGAATGTTGCAGTTGAATTTTAGAGAGCTCCATACACTTTCACACCAGTTATTGTCCGGAAACTACAAAAATGCTTGTCTTTGGTAACTTTTTGGCCCTTAATTCATAAAGTGTTCGCACCATAATCCCCAAAATAAATCCCAACCTGCTACATGTGGTATTAAACAGTGTGGTACAATTTCAGAGTAATCGAAATACTTCAGTTATTATCCTGAAACTAGAAAAATGCTCGTTTTGGACCCCTTTGTTAGGAACCATCATCCCCAAAATCAACCAAACCTTCCTTTTGTGGTTTAGAACCTTCTAAAAAAAATCATACAGATCCATTCAATTAAACTTAAGTTATTTCTGGAAACCAAATGTGTCTTCGGACAATGCAGATGACGACAACACTGTCACAGAATATATGTTCCATCATAATATTAATTCCAAAGATAATATAAGGTGTAACAAAAGTTCCAATTGGAATTATTGTTATGTGATATTTATTCCATCAGCATAATAAAAGGACCGATGCCTCAGAATTTTAATCACATTAAACAAATTCCAATAGGATGTTTTATTACATAATAAATTATTTTTGGAATAAACATTACGGTAAAAATTTCAATTTTATGACTGGTATAATATTTTGACTTTTATCATTTTGACATATAACTCATTAAAATGAAAAAAAAAGGAAAAAATCTTATGTAATAATTATTCGGATTGGAAAAAATATTATGTAATATCTTTTCCGACCCAAAAATATTATTATATTCTATCCATTACTAATGCCGTATTGGTAATTTGTATCAACAATTATTATGAAAATATATATCGTGAATATGGGAAATTATTGTTCCCAATCTTGAAGATATTAAAACAATCATTTCTGAATTATCAACAATTACTGGTACGCATATTTTACCTTTGAATGATATTTTTCTCATTAGAATTAACATTTATATTTCACAGCTGAACTTGTAAACATAGTCAGTTACATTCAACATAGGTTCCATTTTTTTTACATAATAATTATGTGAACTAGTTCAGTGAAAATTGACGTCAAACTTTATTCCAAAACATATAAATGAACTAAAAAAATCATACAAGACTAACAAAGGCGAGAGACTCCTGATTTGGGACAGGCGCAAAAATGCGGCTTGGTTAACCATGTTTTGTGTGACCCAACCTCCCCCTATACTAAAGACATGTGTTATACTCATCAACATATAAGATAAGTTCCTAATATCAGTGGAACAAATATAATACAGATAGAAAAATTATTCCATGACACAATTTCCGCAGAACAAATATAATTATAATATTGTTTCCCTCAGGAACAAATATTATTAGGAACAAATATACGTTGACAACACCATAGCATTATACGAATCCCAAAAAAATGTTTGTAGTCATATAAAAATGAAAGACAAGAATACAAAACCTATCATAGAACAATAACACAATGATGGGAGGTATAAGTACAAAGCCACTTCATATATATCAAAGAAACACAAGAAGGTATACAGACAAAGCACATAAGCAAAAATGAAAGACAAGAACACAAAAATTATCATATAACAATAACACAGTGACGGGATAAAGAAGTACACAGTCACGGTTAATAGATATCACCCTATAAATAATCTTTATTGACATATGACATACATGCTGAATTTTCTCTTATTCTGAACCAATTTAACATTCTGAGACCATTCCAATAACCTGGCCTATTTAGTCATTTGAACTATTTCATTTGGTTGCTGGTGGAAAAGTTGTCTTATTGGCAATTATACCACATTTTTTTTACATAATAGTCAAAATACTTACAAAAATACTTACAAATTATTGGCTAGAGTTATACCAACAAAAGACCTGGATTCTAAAGTCTTCATTGGATTATCAGTTAAAGTTATATGATCATAGTTGATATTGTCAAATGCATCACTATAAATCACTGAAATCTGGTTATGAGATAGATCTCTACAAAAAATGACAAGAGTAAAATTATCAATAAAATAATGATTTGTTGTCCTTGCATAGAATTTGCCAATAAAGATTTGTTGTTGAACTTAAATTAACATATAACTACATGATATGGAATATTTTTATATCAGAATTATGATATAAAAAAGAGACACATAATAAAATTAAGAATCATGCACACAAAATTCACTAGAATGCATGGCTGAAATGTCTCACCTGTATTATTGACCATGATTGGTTTTATGTTGATAGTTTTAACCATATACTTTTCATACAACTATAATATTAAATTAACATTATTAATGATCCATGACCATGAGGTCGAGGTCAGATAATCAAAGCCAGACAGACACATGTACACCTTACAATCATTCAATACACACAATAAACCATGAAAATAAGTTCAAGGTTAGATACTTCATGCAAAGCAGACATGTAAACCTTATCTATAAAAAGGTCAAGGGTCCTGATTAATTTTAACTATCTTTTATTCCATGTTTGACTAGAGAACAAGTTTGGGATTGTGAATAATCTTTAAAAGGTTCATTTATAATTTGTTGCAATGTTGTATATATATTTGAGAATCTGTTGTGTTAAAATTTAGTTTTCTCTTTTGATTATTATTATTATTATTATACAATATTTATATAGCGCATTATATAATTTGAAAAATTACCCTAAGCGCTTAACATGAATAAACAAAAAATAAGATACATAAGGTAAAAGCAAAATATACAATCACATAAATGCAATTTCTGAGCAGTGGCGTGTAAAATGAAAACATTGATTGTCGGTTAAATAGAATAATATAAAAGAATGTACAACCCACACAAAAAATATACAAAAATTTAAAATTAATCAAAATGAAAGAAAAGTAAAAAGTTTCAAAAAATAAAAATGAGTTAAGAAAAATTTAAAATTTCCTCTGTATAAATTTAAAATAATGATTAGCATTAAACCACAGTGACTCAAGTATTAAAAATTATTAAGTAAAAGTTCACAATACAATCAACTGGTAAAACAAATTGTTCATAAATTTCAAAATTTACAAAAAATCAATGAAAGCACTTCGGAAAAAATATGTCTTAAGATCCTTTTTAAAAACGTCAAAAGATTGTTCATTTCGTAAGGATGAAGGTAAGCTGTTCCAAAGAGTTGGTGCGGCAATATCGAACCGTCGTTCACCATAGCGTTTTGTCCTAACATCTTTTGGTAGTCGTAACAGCATGCTTTTCTCCGATCGCAAGGCTCTACCAGGTTTGTAATGTTCAACTAATTCCTGTAGGTATGATGGTGCCTTGCCATGAATTGCTTTAAAAATGTACAGCAGGAGTTTGTACTGACAACGAAAATGAACCGGTAACCAGTGCAATGAAATGAGAACAGGTGTTATTGAATTGTATTTTCTCTTGCGCGTTATTAGCCGTGCTGCTGTATTTTGCACATGCTGTAGTTTTGTTATTACACAGCTTTTTGTTCCGTATAACAGCGCATTACCATAATCTAGTCGTGATGTAACGAGTGAGCACACTAGAGTCTTACATGCCTCATCTGTAATCAGGGATCTAATGCGACCAATATTTCGTATCTGATGAAAACATGCTTTTGTCGTTGCACTAGCTTGTTGTTCCATGCTGAGTGTTTTGTCAAAATAAAATCCAAGATTTTTCACACAAGAAGCATCAGTCAATATAGTTCCATCGAATGTTAGTTGGAAACTGGATAGTTGCTTAGTTGTTGTTTTGGTGCAAACACAATTAATTCGGTTTTGTCTTGATCAGTGGATGTGGTTTTGTAGTAATGAAAAGTATATAACGCATGAGTAAACATACAGAACATGATGCTCCGCAGGGCACAGCTTAATATTACATCAGAGGTCGAACCCTGAACAGTTGGGGCAAGTATGGACATTCAAGCTTGATACAGCTCTGAATTCGGATTGTGATCATATAGTTGACACAGTAAAGGTTTCTGAAAGAATATGGTCTACTGAACTTGTAAATTTAATTTACGTATTATGGTCCAATATCCAAAATCTAAATACATGGCCATGGATTGATTCAGCATATCAAAGAATCCAAAGAATTCAATTTTTGATGAAATGAAACAACGTCTAATTTTGGACCCCAATTTGGGCCAACTTGAAAACTGGGCCCATAATCGAAAATCTAAATACATGTTTAGATTCAGCATATCAATGAACCCCAAGAATTCAATGTTTGTTACAATCAAACTAAGTTTTATTTTGGACACTTTGGACCTTAACGTAGACCAATTTAAAAACGGGACCCAAAATTAAAAATCTAAATACATGGGTAGATTGAGCATATCAAAGAACCTCAATAATTCAATTTTTGATGAAATCCCTTTGGACCTCGTGTGGACAAATTTAAAAACGTGAACCAAATTCAAATAACTTTTTTTTTAAATTTTTTACAGCTATCATACTCTCTAATTTATACATATCTTTCATCTTATTATAATTGCTTGCATTGAGAGATTCTTTTTAAAGCATCTAGAATTAATTATACACATATTGTTTAATATAAAGAAAAATCATGTTGTATGGGTTGTTGGGGAATAACCTGGATAAATCTTCTAAAAGAAAGTTTACTTTATTCATTTGGAGACTTATTCCACCGGAAAGGAACCAGTTATCAATATCCTGTAGAAAATTTTGTACAGTATTGCAATTCCAAAATAGGTGTTCTATAGACTCGTTATCTGATTTACAAAATGTACATAAAGGATCATTAGTCAATTTCATTTCAACTAAATACTGATTTGTTGCAATAATACAATGGTTAATCCTATATTGCAACCACTGTAATTTACTATTTTTAGTAACAGCAAAAGGCAGTCTGAAAATCATTTTCCAGTTCAGATTCTGTTCACCTAAAATGTTAACCCACTTAAGCTGTCCAGTAGAAATAACATTATTTCAGAATACATATCTTTTGATCCTTTACAATGTTTCAAAAATACTTGCAGACATGATGGTATAAAAGGACAAACTAATTTGTAAGATTCTTTAGTGAAAGATTTTGATGCCTCTTTCACTGTTGAAATAACACTGTTAAATTTAAGAAAATCTGTGTTAATGTTATATATTTGCTTAAATTGGTCAAATGAAATATACAATCCATTTTGGTCCACTATATCATTTACAAATCTAATACCACTTTTGAATCATTCTAGATAAATTACTGAAATTTATGACCAATCTTAATATTATTATTTAGCCATAATGGATTTGATAAAAATGAATCATAAGTAAAAACAAAAAAGCCTCTTGTCCCTAAACTGTTGGAACCATAACCCCCAAAATCAATCCCAACCTGCCTTTCCTAGTTTCAAACCTTGTGTTTAAATTTCATAAAAATCCATTCTTTTAAACTAAAGTTATTGACCGGAAACTAAGTGTCTTCATACGACTCTGACGACGACGACAACGACTACAGACGACGACGATGACGTGATACCAATATACGAACGCAAAATTTTTTGGCGGTCGTATAAAAGCAGCTACCTCCTTGTAAAAATAAGAACCTTCCGTAGTAAGTCTCTGTGCTTAAGTCCCACTTGCTGAAATATGTGTTCATTTACAAAAACCTCAAGCACAAATAATGAGTTCCTATTACATTAAAATAAAGCAATATTCTAAATATCCTGATTTGCTTCAGAACTCTAAATTTGAACTCATGATATGTAAAATTAAGCATCTAGTACTCATATTGATAAAATGGTCTTCCAACCCTCCTATAGCAGTATGGAACCATGAGCTAAAATTTATACAGATCCATACACTTATAAGTAATTGCCTGTGAACCAATAAAGGTTGATGTGATCATTAAACATTTCCTTTAATCAATGTGTCCCTAGTACATGGATGCCCCACTTGCACAATAATTTTCTATGTTCAGTGGTCTGTTAATTTGGGATAAAAACTCTTATTTGGCATTAAAATTAGAAATATCATATCATAGGGAAAACATGTCAAAGGTTTCAAGTTGATTGAACCTCAACTTCATCAAAGGTTTTAAGTTTCAAGCTGATTGGACCTCAACTTCATCAAAAACTTACTTGACAAAATATATCAAAATTATAGAAAAAACTTTCGGCTCTAAAAGGAGTATTGGCAGACTTACACAAGTATCAAAATATATTTAGACAACCTACAACTACATATATTATATTAATTGATAGTATGAGAACACACAAAAAAAATAATGTGAAACTTCAAGAAATCTGCAATATGAGACAAGGCATCATTATCCTTTAAAAAAAACTTGGCACCTGTATTTGTTAATAACTTACAAGGAATATCCGTTCATATTTGCAAAAGTATAAGATTTGATTTCTGTAATTCTGTTGTTGCTTGCACTGAAGTAGTATGCTCCCAGGTCAGAGAAATCTCCAAGGGATGGCAGCTGTGTTAGTTTGTTATTATGAAAGTAACTGAAATAGTAAACAGAAAATATTAAGATGGCAATATTCAAACACGTAAATAAACTCATCATAGTCATAGATACCTGGATTGAAATTTTGAATTTGCGACAGATGCTTATACTAGGTTGATTATCTGCTCATTCAAGTTGTTCAGTAATTTTTGTTTCTGAAGTAGGTTGTCAAACTTTGTGGTCAATTCTTCTAGATCGAAATATGTATCCTGTTTCGCTGCATCAATCTTTCGAATTAGTTTGGTAACAGCACTTCTGTACCTGGATAGTATCAACTTGAGCTTGTTTAAATCCTGGTCACGGCACCATAAATGTGGAGGTCAAAAGTATACTTGCACTAATATAAACAAACACATCTGTTCAGCTATAACTTTAAATAACAACTCGTAAGAGTGAAAGATAAAATTATCACATTTGATTTCTGACTTCTGGGTAACAACATTGATTTCAGATTTGTTTCTTGTGAAAAGTAAAATGTTTGATAAAGTCCTGTTTGCCATGCTCTGTGGTCTGTTTACTAATGTTATAAATCTTAGCAGTGTCTTGATATCATGGCTTCCAAAATGGTCATATATTCCGGACATTTGTATTTGTACCGGACATTGTCTGCCAGGGCAAAGCATGAAACGATCATCTACTTTTCAGTTTTCAAGGCTTTCTTAAGAGACCGTCATTTTAACATAATTAGAAATATTTTTGACCCAACATTTTGCCTTTAACCGCCACATTTTTCCGGTCATAAAAGTGAAATGATTATAAAGTACTATCAAAACAACCCCTTCTTTAATACCTTATCATTTTAATCAAGGCTAATTAGTTGTTGAACAGATGGAATTTACCTGTTCAGGTGACAGGTAAACTGTTTTGAACCAGACATTTATATCAATGTTTTCAAAGTTATTTTCTTACATTTCAACTGTTTGCATCAAATTTATTTAGTCAAAAAGATTAAAATTATCAGAAATACGTTTACAAATATAATTTGATGAGAAAATTAAAAAGGTAAAAATGAAAAATCGTCAAAATCACGTTGTTTGAACTAGTACATAGAACATAGTGCGCATGTACACAGGTGTGAAATATAATTATGCATCCTAATTTCTTCAAAAATGTTTAAATTGTAATCGATACCTATATTTCTAGTGTACTTTCAAATATTTTCTGGAAGAAAAATGTAGAAAACTTGCACTCAATCATGCTTTGCAAACTAAACGGAATTTACGTATTCATTTCTTGTCCATGTTTTAACATTGTCAAGATAACATCTGGTACTAGAAAATTTTCTTTTTAAACGAAAGTAAAGTTTTTGACAACGTTATTGTGCACAAATAATAATAAGGCAGATATGAGTACGCTGATGTTGCACACTTCAAATGATGCATTCCCAATTCCACAGTTTACATCAGAACTTGGAATTTGTATCAAAGAAAGTTTAATATAGGGTTTTTTAATGTCAATCATTGGGATGGCAAACTGGTTACCATAGTTGCCTTTTGTTACTTATTCTTATGGGACTAAAATCGGGATAAGAAATAAAATGTCCGGCTGGCTAAAAATAATTTTTAAAGCCCTGCTTGATATACATGATACTGGTACGCTAACATTTTTCAGACATGAAGGGTTCCTACTCCCTGTAGTCTTTGAATACAATTGCCATTATGTTATATTCTTTGTTAATCCAGTCTGGTTCAGACATGAAACTTTATTTATATATGTTTATTTTGCCAAAAGATATAGGAAAATGTGGTATGAGTGCCAATGAGACAACTCTCCATCTAAGTAACAACATGGAGCTTTGACTCACACCGATTGTCAAGCTATAAACGGCCCCCAAAATTACTAGTGAAAAAACATTCAAACGGGAAACCCAACGGTCTAATCTAATATAAGAACGAGAAACGAGAAACACGTATGAACTACTAAACTTAGGACAGGTGCAAACATTTGCAGCGGGATTAAAAATTTTAATTTTAATGGTGCCAAACCTTCTCTCTTTTCTGAAACAATATTATAACACCACAACATAGAAAAACACACTATAAATTAAAGAACCTTAGTGGGTGCGTTCACATACCCCACGTCCCCACATTGTCATTGGAGAAATAAAATATGTGCAAGAGAAGAAAATTGAATCATAATTTCCTGTCAATATGCACATTTACATAGTATGTCCTTATTATCTACAAAGTTTCATGAAATTATGTTGTGTGGTTTCGGAGGAGTTGCGATGACAAACTGTTGCAGAAGTACATTGAAGCAAATAAGTTCAAAGGGGCGTTAGTCCTAGAAAAAAAATTGAATCATAATTTCCTGTCGATATGCACATCTACATAGTACAGTGTATGTCCTTATTAACTGAAAAGGTTTCATGAAATTATGTTGTGTGGTTTGAGAGGAGTTGCGATGACAAAAGGTTGCAGAAGTATATTGGGCAAATAAGTTCAAAGGGGCGTAAATCCTGGAAAAAATATTGAATCGTAATTTCCTGTCGATATGCACATCTACGTAGTATGTCCTTATTATTTGAAAAGGTTTCATGAAATTATGTTGTGTGGTTTCAGAGGAGTTGCGATGACAAAAAGTTGCAGTAGTATATTGGGCAAATAAATTCAAAGGGGCGTAACTCCTGGAAAAAAATTGAATCGTAATTTCTTGTCGATATGCACATCTACGTAGTATGTCCTTATTATCTGGAAAGGTTTCGTGAAATTCTGTTGTGTAGTTTGAGAGCAGTTGCGATGACAAGAAACAGGACTGACGGACTGATAAATTGATGGACGGACAGACGGACGATACGACAGACGGACGGAGAGACGGGCGGACAGGCGGACGGGTCAAAAACATTTTACCCTCCAAAACTCGTTGCGTGGGGTATAAATATCAATTGGAAGGCTTAATTCAATCAAAAAACGTAGTATGATACTCCTAAGTAGTATTTTATTTGAACACAAATATATGTGGAAGAAATTTCTTCGCTTGTTGTTACGTCACAGTACCCACATTGCACAGAGTAATCAAGTTGAACCTATTTAGAAAAATTCTTACAAGTTTTATTACGGACTAACAATTTATAATTTTTTATTTGAAATTATGCACGTCTTTTAAATTGGTAAAAATATTCAAATATTCACATAATGTTCACAGTGCTTTATCAACATTTGTTGTAGTCACTGGAAAAAGAACGGAAACGTCAACATATGACAGACACAAAATGTCAACTTTTCGAAATGAGCAAATAAAATATAATACAAGCATTCATCTCTTAAGAAATGTAAAGAAATATTACAAAGCATTTATTATTCAAATTTTAAGGATGTGAATTTAAGAATGGATGCAATGTGGGTAATCCTCATTATAGAATCATAGACAGTTTGGTGGTGGGTAATTCCAGGTCATACTTTTACTTAAAATATTTCATAACTCAGTAAGATACAGACTAAATGTTCTTTTGGTATTAGGTTAGCTTTGTCAGTTTCACGGTTGTTCATCATATATGTAATTGTCTTGTATACTTTTAATTCAAGTAAACTTTTTTTTTATTGGGGAGGGTGTAACTGTGGGTGGGTGTGTTGTCTCAACGATTGGTAATTAATTACTAATTATGCCATGATTATCTCAGGGCTTGCACTGTTTCAGCTCAATTTTAAAAGTCCACTAGAGCTTGTGTTACTTTGCTTACATTGTATCATATCGAGTTGCACTATTTGTGAAAATAATGTAAGAAACTTCCAGCTATTTATAACTGGCCCTTCAAAATTGAGAAAAAAATAACCCCAGGAAATTGCAGTAACATGTTTACACTTTCAAAACATCTACATGCAATATCAACATTTATTACTGATAAAGAAAATTACTGTCACATTGTATTTGACTAAGACTTATTAAAAGGGGATATAGTTACGATACTGTTGTCAGGTCATTAAAGATTGCATATTTTGGCTTTAACATTGATTCACTGATAGGGTCTTTGCATCGGAACTAAACACATTTATTTCTAAAAAAAACAGTTGTTGGCATGACACGGGTTATGTTCTTCTCATATATTTTATGATAGTATGATACTAAACCCCTAACGGGAGGGATTGTACCTGATATTCATATGATGAAGACATAATCTTTCAATCAGTTTAATTGAGGTCTGGAGCTGGCATGTCAGTTAACTGCTAGTAGTCTGTTGTTATTCATGTATTATTGTCATTTTATTTATTTTCTTCTGTTACATCTTTTGACATCAGACTCTGACTTCTCTTGAACTGAATTTTAATGTGCGTATTGTTATTGTTTTACTTTTCTACATTGGCTAGAGGTATAGGGGGAGGGTTGAGATCTCATAAACATGTTTAACCCCGCCGCAATTTTGCGCCTGTCCCAAGTCAGGAGCCTCTGGCCTTTGTTAGTCTTGTATGATTTTAAATTTTAGTTGCTTGTGTATAATTCGGAGTTTAGTATGACGTCCATTATCACTGTACTATTATGCATATTTTAGGGGCCAGCTGAAGGACACCTACGGGTGCGGGAATTCTCGCTACATTGAAGACCCATTGGTTGCCTTCGGCTGTTGTTTGCTCTATGGTCGGGTGGTTGTCGCTTTGACATATTCACCATTTCCTTTCTCAATTCTATTAAAAGGAGTAGATCCGGTAAGGACCGATTTTGGCCTCAAATTTCAGGTTCACATCACGAAAGTTTTTGGACAATTTTTAAACACTTAAATGATTCGATTAGTTTATGTGAAAGATTTACCTGATATAGTCATTAAAAACGCTCTGATTCAAGCTTAGATATGAAAAATCTATCAAATATGCCAAAAAACGTCACTATTCAGATGGTTTTTGTCAAATATGAAAGTGGCCGCATCCGTGTTCATCCTCAACCTTTATACATGTTTTGAATTATCCTCAAATACAACTTACATTTCAATATTATGAATGAACATGAATGCGGCCACTTTCATTTTAGACGGAAACCGTCTAAAAATTAACCAAAATGCTAACATTTCGAACAGTTCAGTAATTTAGCATGACTTAATGATACTAGAACGCGATATTTGTGCATTGTATTGTCAAAAACAGCTCATATTTATATAGCAGAAGCATTTTTCTTTCCAAAATATAGCTTAAAGATTATATTTTCACAATTTTCCAACATGCTATATTTTGGGGGCAAAAAGGGGTCTTTATGAACCTACTCCTTTGTCAAAAAGTAATTTTAAGTTTCTGTATAAAATATTTTCTGATTTTTCATTCTTTTCCATATATCTTTTGGTTTTCAATTCTAGTGTTTATATTACATAATCATAGATGTATTTTGTCACCTGCCTAGAATTTTTTTTTATGAATTTAATCCCAAAAACCCGAAAGTACCCTTATCCGCTTCTGGAATCGGATCCGATATTGTAACTGTCTTCTTTTCCGGCATCCATTGTTTTTCAATGTTGCTTTTGTCAGTCAGATACTAAAATAAACATCGCTGTCATGAATAATAAAGATTAAAATAAGTTTTGAGATCGTTTATTTGGAAATTTTGGTAAAAAGGTTTGCAAAGACAATTTATTTTCAAATCGAAGGTCCGTCGAGCTTAGCTAGTATCAAAGACGAAAGTCTGATTGCAAAAGTGGAAGGCCGCGGACCTCGGACCACCGCTGATTTGAACCCCTGTATGGATTCAAAATTAAATTGGTGTAAGTACATTATAAGTAAATAATGATACATCTACAAAATAAAAACCGAATGGAAACTTTTGTCTGGATCATAAATAAACGTCAGTGAAATAACTATCAAAATTGGTGCAATAGGATATCCACACGTTATCTGTGTTGCAGTTGTACATCAGGAGTCATAGCATTAGCCTTATGAAGAATACTTATGTTGACAAACTATATGCCGTTTTGGTTTTTTCCCATCTAAATGGCTATGGTATTAATAAATTAAGATTGTCTCGTCTCTAAGACAGATTTGATTTTATTAAAAGGTTTTATAGGAAAAGACACACTGAGTAATTGATCAATTCATTTCTGATTCAGATATTCTTAACCGTAAAAACAAAATAGGCCGTCTAAAGCCAATATCAATGAAATTTTCGCATTCAACCCAGGACGCCCTTTGAAATTATTCTTATCCAATGCATCCCGTGGATGCTTGGATAATAGGCCATTCTCTATGTAAACTAGACTTACAAATAATACAGATTTGTGAAGTGATCAAATGTTCCATTCTCTATGTAGGCTAAATCATTGTTTGCAATGCTGAATTCATACATCAGTGGACTATCTTCAAACATTTTTTTTGTCAACCAACCAATGTTGTTTCCCTGTAAAGTCCTGAAAAGTAAGGTATTTATATATATATATAGTTGTATGCAGTTTCCATCCAGATTTAAGTTCTGTTTTAATTTTCTGTACAACTTTAGTCTTGGTCATATTTTTGTTAATTTTAGATAATGTACGGTAATTATTTTGGACCAAACCTTGCTCTTATTGTCCCTACTACTTTGTCTTGAGCCTCTAAATGCCTGAATATAACAAGAGGCTCACCTGTAACAAGAGGCTTGCAAGAGATTGCTCACCCGTATTTTTTTTGCTTAAATCTTTCATCAATGATTATTTTTCCAGTTCAATATATATTAATGAGTGGCTTAAAAATACCATTTAGATGTTCTTTGAATATGTCATACTTTCTTCAAAAGCCAAAAAAAAAAATCATTGTATCCCTAGTTCCATTTTAGACATAGTTGCTATGCTTCTTGATGCACAAGGAAATAACATACAAAATTAATACTAGATACTCTAAAACTCATTCAACAAACATCTGGCTGAAACTGATTCAGCAGTTTCAAAGAAAAAGATTTTGTAAAAAATTGTACATCTGGTGAGCTAAAAATATACATAACAATATATGATTAAAATGAATAATGAAAATACACAAAAATTTACAAGAAAACAACTGTAAGCACTTTCAGCTGTCGTAATGGCTTCTTCAGATAGTTATTGCGAACCAAATGACAGTTTTCCACAGAGTCGTCTGCTCTTGGCCAAGATATTTAAACTATTGTCTATTCTATTGTCCTATTGAATAAATACCGGAGTTATTGTTATACACTATGTTATAATAACTCACAACTCTCTCATACCTTTAGTTATTTATAATGGAGATGTTACACTATGTAATAATAACTCACAACACTCTAAGATCTTTACAGTTATTTATAATGGAGATGCTTCACTATGTAATAATAACTCACAACTCTCTAAGATCATCACAGTTATTTATAATGGAGATGCTACACTCTGTTATAATAACTATAACTCTCTAAAATCATTACAGTTATTTAAAATGGAGATGCTACACTATGTAATAATAACTCACAACTCTCTCAAATCATTACAGTTATTTATAATGGAGATGCTACACTATGTAATAATAACTTACAACTCTCTCAAATCATTACAGTTGTCAAAAGCAGCCTCTGGAATATAGTCTACATCATTGTTATGTAGATTTAAATATCTTAGGCTTGACAGATTGGTAAATGGGTTCTCATGAGTGAACCGGAATTCATTACTCTGTAAATTTCTGTGAAAAAAAGAAAGTGTTTACTGTTTAAGCATTTTTTTGTGTTTTTTTTTAAACTATTCATGCTGTTGCTGTTTATTTGTTGGTTTATTATCTCATAATAGTTTCAAAAATGTATCTTTGTCTTGTGTTATCATGTAATAATAAAAACAAATTTCCTTGTTTATCTGCTAACAATACTAAAGTAAAACTATGCACAAGATAGGATCCCAACTAATTGGCCTCATCATCAGGTTTATAAAATTGAAGAGATGTGGTATGATTACCAATTAGACAACTATCCACAAAAGTTCAAATAAAATGGATGTAAGCAATTATAGGCAATGGTGTGGCCTTCAACAATAAGAAAAACTCATACTTTATAGTCGGCCCTAAAAGGCCCTAACATGAAAAATATGAAACGTTTTAATTGAGAAAGCTTACAACTTAATTTACCCAGTATATCAACACAATTCACGAACTAGACATGAATGTATTTGTCCCAAAAAGTCAAAAGCCTAATATCTTATCAAAAATCGAAGACACAGACATTCATGGATGGTAATCAGCATTTAGGACCAATATTGGTTTGACAAAAAAAAATCCTTTAGTTACGATTATTTAAATTTCAAATTATCAGCATTCAGAAAGTGAATGCACTGTCCATCAGAAATGGGGTAATTAAAATATGTAATTGTAATTGACCGTAATTAATTACAATTTCTCAAGTAATTGAATGAAATGTGTAATTTAACATTTTTTCAATTACAAGCAATTGAAAGTAATGAATTACATAGCCAAAATTGTGAGTAATTGACAATTACATCTCAATTACATTTAAATTTGGGATCTTATAAATATAAAGTCAGGCTGTTTGTTTTATTTTAATAAATTTTTACTGACACAGAATGAATGTGACCACAGAGGTCGAACCCTGAACAGTTGGGGCAAGTATGGACACAACATTCAAGCTTGATAAAGCTTTGAATTTGGATTGGGATTAAATAGTTGACACAGCGTAGGTTTCTGACATAGAATGAATGTCGTCTAAGAACTAAAAAATCTTAAATTGGACATTTACCTTTTATGGTCCAATATTCAAAATCTAAATACATGGTTAGATTCAGCATATCAAAGAACCCAAAGAATTCATAAAGTTCAATTTTTGACCTTTTAGACCTCAATTTGATAACGGGGCCCAAATATCAAAAATCTAAATACATGGTTAAATTCAGCATATCGAAGAACCCCATATATTCAATTTTTGTTGAAATCAAGTCCATTTAAAAGTAAAATATATAAAAAAATGGAATTTTATTTTTCCAAAATTTACTTCTGGATACTATATTATGATCATAAACAAGGTTCTGTCCAAGTTTGGTACACATTCAGTATAGTTTAAAAAGCTATTAAAATTTCAAAAACTTTAACCACAGAGTGAATGTAATGTTTCCTGGCAGAAAAAAACTAAGTCCATTTATAAGTAAAATACAGAAAAAATGGAATTTTATTTTTACAAAATTTACTTCTGAATACTATATAATGATCATAAACAAGCTTCTGTCCAAGTTTGGTAGAAATCCAGTTTAGTTTAAGAAAGTTATTAAAATTTCAAAAACTTTAACCACAGAGTGAATATTTGTGGACGCCGCCGACGACACCGACGACGACGCCGACGGAATGTATGATCACTATGTCTCGCTATTTCGACTAAAGTCAAAGGCTCAACAAAAAGGTCAAATGTAATGTGTAATTCAACTACAGATTTGTGATTTCAATTGAATGTAATTAATTACTTTCAAAAGTAATTGACCCCATGTCTAATACCCTTATTACATGGATGCCCCAATCGCACAATCACTTTCTTTGTTTAGTGGCTGTGAAATTAGGGTCAAAACTCTAATTTGGCATTAAAATCAGAAAGATCATATATCATAAGAAACATGTGTAGTAAGTTTCGAGTTGATAGGACCTCTACTTCATTAAAAACTACCTTGACCAAAAACTTTAACCTGAAGCGTGACGGACGGGAAACGGGAAACGAACAAACGAACAGACCCACGGACCAGAAAACATAATGCCCATAAAAGGGGCATAAAAATTATTACAACTCAACATGATCAAGCTCTGGACCAAATATAAAACAAGAGGTTGTCACAGTGACAGCAAACCGGTTTTCCTGCAGAAATTGAACCCGGAACAGTTGAGCAAGTATGGACAAACATTTCAGCTTAAAACAGCTTTGAATTTGGATAGTGATTCACTATTTGATACAGTATAGGTTTGTGAAACAAAATAAAATGAATGTGATCAATGAACTGAAGTATTTGAAATTGGACATTTACCTATTATATCCAAATTATGTCCAATATCCAAAATGTAAGTACATTGTTATAATTAGCATATAATTAGCATATCAAAGAACATCAAGAATTCAATGTTAGATAAAATACTTATAAATTAAACAATTTCTTTCCAAAGAGAAATAACTCAAATTTATTTCCATGAATCAGTAATGTAAACATCTTAAATTAGATATGATTTAATAACTAAAAAATAGTTCTCTAAAATTAGATATGATCATAATGATGTATCTATTTTCAAATCATAAACAAATATAATTAATAGTTCCCAATATTTTTTCTTTCATTTGGCACAAACTAATATAGATCTGCAACTTATCTATCAATGTCAACAACTTTATTGAAGTTATATTGATAACTGAACAAAGAGAAAAGCTTAATTAAACTTTACCTTCATTTAGTCACAGGAAACAACATATCTAAATTCAAAAGATTTCTTCAAAGATATATCATGTTAATGAACGGACACTGTTTGGCAGGTGCCTGTCCACCCGCTGTTGACATACCCAAATCAATAACCGATTTTTTTTCTTCTTTCAAAGTCTTTTACTGTTATTGACAAAAATAAATAAGAGTTGTCTTATTGATACTCATGCTGCGTCTTTGTTTATTAATACCTATAACTTTATGATATATAGCACCTGTGTTTTAATCTTGTATTGATATTGTGTCTTGAATCAAACTTATTAGTTTAGTGCATATATTAACTTATTTTTGTTTTATGGTGTCTTTTCGATGAGTTAAGGTAAGGTTTGCATGAAACCTGGATTTTTTTCTTAGTGATATTATACCAATATGATACATCATTTTGTTCAAGGAGGAGTACCCAATCATTTATTGAAAAAAAATCGAACATCGCCCGTCCCGTTTTGTCAAGTGAAAAGCTCAAAATTCCGATTTTTGACGATTTTTAGGTAAAATTGTATTTGAATTCTTCTGAAATAATAATGTATGCGAGTGACTATAATAAAATAAAACTGAATAAAACATGTATAGAAAATTGAGATCCATTCATTAATAATAAATTTTAATTAAAAAAATCATAAAAAGTTCCTAAAAACAAGATTTTTTAATTTTTTGGGTTAAAAAAACCCGTTGCCATGGCAACAAAAAGTCAAAAATATCCCTTTTCCGGGTCCACCGTTTTTATAGAAAACTTTGAACTTAAGGATTTAACTATTTGCATTATAATGAGCTAATAAAATTGGTATGTCCCCGAACTCGTTTTTACGGTAATGGGCGTTATGCGTTCATCTTGTCATTTCTGTAAAACAAAAAAATATTTTTTGTTTATTGATCTGCAAAGAAGAAAGTCATCTTTAAAGCATCTTTTAACAAAGAATCTTTTTGTCTTGTAACTTTTTGAGATTGACCATAATCAATGAGAGAAAACAGTGATTATTTTAGGGATGACATCAAAAGATCAATGTAGGATAAAAAAAACTTAATTCAAATAGTTTAGGGGTGGGGGATAAAAGTTGCTGCAAGTTTTTTTTAATTTGACATGGATTTTACATATATCCATATTGGTCAATCAATTTTTCCCAAATTAAGTTTAGAGGGGGAAAGGTCAGCGAACAAACTATGTGAATTAAGTTTTTTTTTTTATCCTGCATTAAACTTTTGATGTTGTCCCTTAACTTTTATGCCCACCTATCAGTTGGAAGGGGAGGTGTTTAGCTTTGGTCATACTTGTGTATTAATACATGTAGAAAATGTACAAGACACTGGTTTTGAAGGAAACACTTATATTTGTTCAGTGCTTCAAACTGTAATATTTTGAATCTAGGAAAGCATTCAAATTGCCATTAAAAGTAATTAAAATTGCTTCATTGCCCCATGTTTGGTAAATTGTTTGTATGCAGCAAATGGATGAAAAGACATCAGTTTTGACTAGTAAAATCATTTACAGAAGCCATGTTTATTCCATTCATTTAAATCTAGACATCTACAAATGTTATTTAAATATGATCAAATATGTATGACTTAGCATGGAAAGCATTGCAGGAGAAACATAGATTACTGGTATGATTTGTCCAATTGTTACACATGATGTTCAGATGTGGGGTCTTTGACCAAACAAACAAACTACATGCTCCTATACATGATAAAAGACAAAACAGACAATGGCCTGGGAATACAAATGACAGTCGTATATGTATTGTTCATATTTAAAATAAGAAATGTAATTATGAAGACCCGTAATATGAAAATTTTCCACATACTTTCAATAAATTAAAATCACTTCAATGAAGTTCCCAGGAGTAACGGCACTGTAGTTGAGGAGTCCCCACCGTCAATTTGTGATTTGATGTTCGCAAATGCCGTTTTACCGTCGACGCGTAGGGGAGCCAGTAAAACGGAAATTTGCAACCGTCAAATCAAAATTGATTGTGGCTACTCTTCAACCACAGTAATGTAAAATAAAAACTCTTCAACCACAGTAATGTAAAATAAAACGTTAGAGCTTGGAATAAATGGGGAATGTGTCCATGGGACACTGATGATGCCCCCTTTTTTATAAACATAAAACATTATAAAGCATTACGTTTACATTTTATAACATTTGGTCGAAGCAACTAAAGGTAGAGAACAGAAACGAAAAATTCAAAAACGACCTAAAAAAAAATACTCAGGCCGAGCGTCGTCCCTACTTCATTATAATCTCATATATACAGTGAAAGACTAAAAACTAACAATTTCCCAGATTTTATAGTGCAAACGTGCATGTGTAAAGACACATGTCACCATCCTTGTTTTTAGATAAAATTGATTCAAATTTGACTGATATACATAGACGTTGGTTTGATAAGAGGTTGTAAAATGTCCGGTGGCAAATAGATCAGGCATGTTCAGGACGACACAATATAATAGTTGTGTCTAATGCATCCATAAAAAAAAACTATAAGAAACATTCCGTCAGTTGTAAAAGTGATTGATAAAATAACACATATTTCGAATGATGTAAACGTGTGGGTTGTGTGCGTATTTTGGGACAAATCTGCTAACTGTACATTTGAAAAGACCAAGTTCAACATTCTGTCATTTGTAAAAATTATGCAATAAAAATATCTGCGAATATATATATGCATCCTCTGTAAAAAAAAAACACATGGCGCATTATGTAAGTTCCAACCATTTTAAATGAAATTGACTAAAAGTGTCACAAAAATGTAACGTTTTTCACTCAATCCTGCGTTTCTATAAATTGTATTTATACTTTATAAAAATCGGAAACGGCGTGCATCAGACTTACAAATTCAATAAAAGAGACAGCGTTCTTGGAGCAGAATAAACATCACTTCTATCTTGTGAAAGGAGATCGATTTCTATTGAAATGAGCTTCCCATACATTTTTTTTTAAAGGTTTTACGTCGGGAGACAAGAGAAAGGGGACGGGAGAAAGGAGAAATGTATCCCCTGTCCGACCCCTCATAAATCTAGAACTGTAAAAGTGACGACATCAAAATTCTGTGTTTTTGTGGTAAAATGCATTGTGCATAAGTTTTATATCAGTTTGTTGATGCTAACTAAAGTTAGAGAACGGAAACCAATTTTATAAAAACAGACGTACACTATGGTACGTACGTTCGGATGGACGTTCAAACAGACAAGGATAAAACTTAATACCCCCTTTACTACGGCGGGGGCATCAAAATGTACAAAAATGAAATAAAATAAAATTCCGCGAAAATTCATGAATGCTTCTTGCACAAAGACGTTATGGCTAAACGTGACGTCATATAAATGATAACTAACAAACTGAAGGTCATAACGTTACTTGTACGATTCAAATGTTGATAAAATTACATCAAAACGGCGATTTTGAGGTAGGTGTTATTTTATTCTCGATAATATTGTAGTTATCGAACATTGGTTAATCAAAGCAATTCAAAATGGCGGGTCCCTCCTTTTTTCAATTATTTGAATTCGAGTTATCTCCCTGTGTACGCAAACCTTACCTTAAGCCTTTTTCATTTAATTTTTTATAGCGAATCTTTCATATTGTAATTTTTCACTGCTGTCTCCGTTTAGAGTGAAGGTTTGTGGGCCCGTTAAAATGCTTAAACCCGCTACATGTCTTATGCACTTGTTCTAAGTCAAGAACCTGTGCGGAGTGGAACAAAACATAACCTTGATCTATAACTCATCATGGACAACTCACAAACCAAAAATCAGTCCAAAATCTGAAGCGAATATGAAAAAAGACTGTATAATTGTTATTTTCAAGAAATTTTCAGTCATACTCCTTTAATACTGGCTTCAATCAGCAGTGTTAAACAAAGCGTAAAATTGATCTGTAACTCATTATGGAGAACTCATATACCAAAATCAGCCCAATATCCTGAAAAATATTCTTCAGAACTGTTATTTTCAAAATATAAAGTTTGTAATACCGGCAAAAATCAGTGGAGCAGAACGCAATTTGAATTTGATCATGGACAACTCATCTACCAAACATCATTTCAATATCTGAAGTGGTTAGAAAAAGAAAGTCCTTATAACTGTTATTTTAAATATTTATGTCATACCACCACTACCGGCATTGTTGGCTGCTTTGTCGACTAGTACAACACAAAATCCTTTGCCAGTACTTGAACTTTGTTTTCATTCCTTGAAATGAGCATATTACTTATTCTTTTATTTATTTCTAAATGATTTTATGAAATGTGATATGCAAATATCAACAATATTCAGACATTTATTCAAATAAGAATCAAGTGACTTTTTGTAAGATTTTTCCAGTTTACAACATTTTTTATGACAGGACAATGTGTATCTTTAATAAACCTCTCGCTGCCAATAATTTAATATGATTACAATGCTTGACCCAGTAAATACGGTAGCTGAGAGTCTGTGACAAGTATGTTAAAAGATGACATAATTTGATATGTGACGTCACGCAATAATTACGTTTTAATTTAAGACCTTTTTAAGCACAATGGTATATGTCACTATAGCAACAACCTCACATTACCTCCACCTAAAATGAAGGGTAATTTTAATCCAGGTTGAAGCGTTCACACTACCAAAATTTATTCTGGATTAACTAAGTCGTGTCGAACCCGGTTTTAATGGGCAAAGTGTGAACGGGGTATTAGAAATTTGCTGTTGACATACGATGGCACTCTCTTAATAAATGAACGTATTGCTATAGTTATTTTGAGTAATAAGATAAAATATTGTGAATTGTTGATATAATATATTTATATAATTAGTTTTTCAGAAAAATTAGCATCATAGTCGTTCTGTTTGTTTAAATATATTAAACTTTTATCAGGACTATTCTTTTTGTCGGTGCCACTAAATGGCATTGGCATAAAATGATCACGATAACTGTATAATTGTATAACTATCTTGACCAATTATCTAGATAAATTATGAAAAAAATCCTGATAAGTCTTCAAAATACCTGATTTATGTTGACTTAAATTGAGATAAGTTATGTCAACTCAGATTACTCGATGGCAGAAATAGGCCACCACAATATTTATAAACAGTTAATACAATAAAAATAAGTTACACTTACAGTTCTACTAGTGTTGAAGGAAATGCAGTATTTTCTATCACCAAAATCTTGTTATTATTTAGATTACTGTGAAATAAAAAAGAAAGAACAAATATTTATTAAAAAAAAATAACTTATGAAACAAAAAAATTTAATAAATTGTTTATTTCATTTACACACAAACGCACATCTATCCGATACCGATAAAGGCAATATCTTACAATAGTCTCACACACCAAAATGACAACAATGTTAAGATTATTTACACTGTAAAGTTTAGAACCAGAATAGTTGTAAATTTGTCTGTTACAGTGTGCCCATTCCCCATTTCCATTCTCAATTTTATTTGTAATAATAGCAGATCTGTAAAGTAAACAGTTTGAAAACAGCTACAAGTTTGTCCCATAACAGAGTTGGTAATCATATTTCACATTTCTTGATCGGTATGAGAAAGATTTCTCCTTATTGTTGAAATATCTGTTCTCAGCAAATGATTGGTCGAAATTTAATTATGACCTCAAATTTTCTTGGTTTCTTCTGAATTTTTCAATTGTCAATTTGTGACGTCAATAGTGTAGAGGCTCCAAAGAGCCTGTGTCGCTCACCTTGGTCTATGTGAATATTAAACAAAGGAAGCAGATGGATTTCTGACAAAATTGTGTTTTGGTGATGGTGATGTGTTTGTACATCTTACTTTACTGAACATTCTTGCTGCTTACAATTATCTCTATTTATAATGAACTTGGCCCAGTAGTTTCAGCGGAAAATGTTAGTAAAAATTTACAAATTTTATGTTAAAAATTGACTATAAAGGACAATAACTCCTTAGGGGGTCAATTGACCATTTTGGTCATGTTGAATTATTTTTTGGTTTTACTTTGCTGTACATTATTGCTGTTTACAGTTTATCTCTATCTATAAAAATGTTCAAAATAATAACAGAAAATGGAAACATTTCCTTTAAAATTACCAATTCAGGGGAGCAACCCAACAACCGGTTGTCCAATCCATCTGAAAATGTCAGGGCAGATTGATCTTGACCTGATAAATAATTTAACCCCTTCAGATTTGCTCTAACAGCTTTTGTTTTTGGGTTATAAGCCCAAAACTGCATTTTACCCAATGTTTTATTTTTAGCCATGGCGGCCATCTTAGTTAGTTGGCCCAAGTTTGGTTTAATTTGGCCCAGTAGTTTCAGAGAAGATTTTTGTAAAAGTTAACGACAGACGACGACAACGACGACGAGGGACGACGGACGACGAACGCAAAGTGATGAGAAAAACTCACTTGGCCCTTCGGGCCAGGTGAGATAAAAAGGCAACAATGCCTGATGACATCACATATAAAAATCACAACATTCAGCAAATCTTTACATAGGATTGAAAGAATGAAAAACATCAGAGAAACAGATTCCACCACTATAGCTTGTGTATTAAGATATTTCTCCACAATCAACACTTAAATCTTAATTATTCATAAAGGTCGGCAAGCCTCACACTTAATATATCAAAGTTTTACTGTCTGAGTGGAGAGTTGAAAGGTGAAAACAAATTGACACAACTTCTATGCATTTAATGTGTCATGATGTTAACAATGATTCAATGTTACGTAACATGTTTTAAAGTTTCGTTGAATATGTGAATCATGATTTTAGCCATAATTCCATGTTACGTAACATGTTTTAATATTTCGTTAAATATGTGATTAATGTGCATTCGGATCGAAAAATTTAAAAAATCATACGGTACCATTGTGAAATTATAAGGAAAACCGAGGGCAACATAAACTTCTCCTTGAGGCTTCTGCAGAGCAAAATCAGGAACACAAGGACTATAATTTCACTAACTTTGCCTGGTATGCTGACCTCTATAAGGTAACTATATAGATTTTGAACTAAATTTAAATTTTCCTATATATATCAAACATTCGAAAGAAAGCCTCACAATACCTAACTATATATATATATATATAAAACAAGAATTTGTCAATAGAACACGGATGCCCCACTCACACTATCATTTTTTATGTTCAATGGACTGTGAAATTTGGGTAAAAACTCTAATTTGGCATTAAGATTAGAAAGATCATATCATAGGGAATATGTGTACTAAGTTTTAAGTTGATAGGACTTCTATTTCATTAAAAACAACCTTGACCAAAACCTTTAACCTTAAGTGGGACAGACGAACAAACAAAGGAACGGACGGACAAATAGACAAATGGACCCACAGACTAGAAAACATAATGCCCTAATCTATCGCAAGTGGGGCATAAAAAAAACTTGGTAAATATTTATTCAAACTTGTAAAACTAACATTCAAAGTATCACTCATTTATCTTATCAAATTTCATCTAAGAACAATGGCTACATTTAATTATTCAGGTGGAAAGTCTCTAATGCTAACATGACTTCATTAGAATATGAAAAAAAAAATAATTGAATAATATAATTTAGCAGCTATACTTTTAGTATGAACTTAAATTCATTTAGATATACTGTTGATAAATTATGGAATGAGTACCGGTAACCAAATCATTTTAGAACACATACAACATTCATACAAGAAATTTGATTAATGCTGGGAATGGTAGTTAAATTTCTACTGCAATGGTTGTTATGCCTAATATGTTCATTACCTAAATTATTATGTTCCTGCTTTAATTTTTAGTTCTAATGTTGAATGTAAAATGTTATAGTGCTTCATAATAATGCTACTGCTTATATGCTAACACTATACTATACTATAGCTCTGTATGTATATGTTTGTGTGATAAATGTCTGTCTACGATATATTAAATGTGTGTATTTGTAACGGTTTATTTCTTCCTCTGTGATATTTTATCTCGCAGAGAACTTTTTACAGTAATTTTTTTCATGACATGGTATATCACGGGTAGAATTTTTCCAGATGAGTGACATTCTATCCATCTTATACGGATAGTATTTAACAGTATATCTTTTCCGTTCCATATTTTGCAGAAGTTTGTGAAATACAATCCTATTGTCTACTATGCAAAGTACTCACAGTATATATAACTGACCATAATGATAAATGTGTCACCAAGGTAGACCATATTTGCATAATTTATCAATCAAAGGGAGGTAATTTACATTGAACAATTAAGAAATAACGTTCTGTAGTTGAAGAGTTGCCACCGTCAATTGTCGCTTTGACTGCCGCGATTACAGTTTTACTGGCGACGCCTTGCGGAGATAGTAAAACGGACATTTGCGACTGTCAAATCAAAATTGACGGTTCTAATGCATTACAAAAAGATATAAAACGTTAGAGCTTGAAGAATGTATAAATTTGACATACAAAAAAAATCTGCGAATCTTCATGAATGCTTTTGGCGCAAAGACGTTGTAGCTAAACGTGACGTCATACAAATGAAAACTTACAAACTGGAGGTTGTTACGTTACCTCTACGATTCAAATTCGGATAAAATCACATTAAAATGGTAAATTCGAGGTATGTGTTGTTTTATTTTCGATAATATTGTAGTAAACGAACATTTGTTGATCCAATCCTTTCAAAATGGCGGGTCCCTCCTTAGTTACGTCTGGTCAACTGTGGATTTGACCGTTACTTTTAGCCAAAAAAAATTGTTACATAAAAATTGCATTAGAATTTTCATTTTACAGATTTTATATTTCAGAATCAATTTCATAATGAAATTGTTCCTTCATTTAACAAATTAAACAAAACTTACCTAAGTTGTAGTTTGATGTTAATTTGGTAAGGTCCAATCTACCAGAATCACATGAGTGAACAGATGATCACATGATGTAAATCAGACTTCAGAGTGGGAAAAGTCAGGAACTGAAAATTCCATAATAAGGGTGGGCACAAATCACAACGCGGGCGGGCATGTGTTTCTGGTATATTGGACCTTACAAAATTAACATCAAACTACAACTTAGGTAAGTTTTGTTTAATTTGTTAATTTAGTAAGTCCAATCTACCTATAGAATCCATGAGTCTTTAGAGTTCAGTCAAAATCTTTGTTAAGTAGCAACAGTTATACTATAAACACTACATACTTTCACTACTTGAAAACACTACTTATTCTAAATTTTGGTATTTATATACATCTATATATACAAAAAACTATCTTATTTCCCCTTCGCCAATAAGATTTCTTTACTGAAGGAGCTGTCATTTAAGTATTATAGTTCTTTGATAAAATTTTCTAAACACACTATTTTTCCTCCATGCAGCTGTGCGAAGAATCGTAGATATTGGAATTCGTCCACTAACATAGGAAGTAGCAGCTCCTCTACGTACTATGAGGTGTAAAGATTGTCATATCATATCTATACCAGCAAAATTAAAACTCGTTTAATCCACTTAGCAATGGTACCCTTTTTAACAGGTTTATACGGTTTTTGGAAACAATTGAGTATTATTAAATCTTAACTTATTTGTGCGTTCTAAATATTCATGTAATGTATGAACCACACAAATCCAAAAATCAGGCTTAAATGATTCTATAAATATCTCTGGTAACTGATATCCAGGTCTAGTTTGCTTAAGCAAGTCTCCACATCTTATTTCAACTGAGCATGTATCAAGTTCCAAATTTCTAATATCTATTAAGAAAATACTCTGCATTCATTGACCAGTCGTCAAAGCTAATAACATGGTCTATTTAAAGGTTAAGTTTTTTAATGAAATATCTTTCACTGGTCCCCTGAATAAAAAGTCTAACTTTGCATAACAAAGGATCAACCTCGTTCTGATTTGCATCATGTGATCATCTATTCACTCATGTGATTCTATAGGAAGATTGGACTTACTTAATTACAATTTTTAAAATACTTTATATAAAAGGATGACTAAATGGAAAAAATTAAGATGACAGAAAATATTTTAATGGTAAATACTATCCTGCTGTTGAAATTGATTCCGTTCCTATATATTGTTGTGTTATGAATCATCTGATTTTGTTCCATTATCAATTTTCTTTTGCGATATTTTTGTGTATTTAGATAGTTAAAATATATTATAAACATAATCAGATGCCTGTTTACTTTTTTATTTGTACTGAGATCTGAAAACAATGCACTTTTACCTGTATTTATTTTCACTTACCTCATTTTCTTATTGATCATGATATTTACAATTATCTGTGAAATAACTTCTGTTTTTTATGTATTTGAAGGTAATTGTTTGAAATAATCCTTTAGAAATAGCTATAATCTGTCACAGGACTGGACTTACAGATCAGTGAAGTTAACAGTTTGGAATGTGCCTGCTGGAATGGCTGTTAGTTTATTCCCTGCCATGTTTAATATCCTAAAATCTTGCAATGCTATGGTCTTTGCTGCTTTAGGAACATACTTGAAGAAATTGTAAGCAATATCTCTGTAAAAAAAGCATAGGTGTCCAACTGAAAGGCTTTAAGAATAGTTATCTTTGTATCAGATTTCAACATAAGCGTGACAGAAAGAATACAAAGTGCTGCACCATGATACACCAGTTGCTCTATCAAAGAATAAAGTTCCATAACTCCTCAATGCCAATTCAGAAATTTATAGAACAAAATAAATAAATGGAGGTTATAACAATCAACAAGTTTTATGAAAACTGCTCAAAGCACTCTTGAGTTATTGTCCTTAAACTGGTAAATTGCCGCTTTTTTATGAATAAAATCCCTTAACTTGGATATGTAAAACCTAAATTTATTAAAATTGGGAGTTTTTGTTAATAGATAATAATATTGAGTTATTTGCACGATAGCCGGGAAATTCCTCTTTTTTAATGATATTACATAAAACATCATAACTCAGAAACTTAAAAACGAAAAATTTTTTAAAATCGAAAAGGACCTTAAGTCAATAGACATAAACCATTCAACAAACCTTCACAAAACCTGCCACAAAGAATTTTTGAGTACTTGTCTGAAACACTAAAAAAAATCCTTTTTTTTTAAATGAATTAAACCCAATAACTAGAAAAAGTAAAATCTATATTCATATAAAATCAAAAAGGGAGTTCATGTCAATAGATATAAACAATTCATCTAGTCTTCATGAAAATTGATTAAAGCGTTTTTGAGTTATTTTCTGACATGTTGAAGACGGACAGACGACAGGTTTCCCGTATCACTTATTCAGAAATTATTGCGTACATTTATTATTGAGATTTAAAAAAAATATATATACAAATTGTATCAGACCAGTTTAAAAAAAAATCCAGATTAAAATACATGTATCGGTTACCAGAATGTGGGAAGGAATAGGATGATAATTGCAATGTACATGTATACCCTGGGTTTTTTTATCAGCTTATGATGTGAACGCCTTGATTTCAAAGAGTAACAGGGTATATTGCCAAGCAGCTTGCCTAAAACAAAAATGTAAAATGCAATGCATATTATAAAATACAAAAATGCTCATGAACATAACGAATGGACATTCAGAAATAATAACCTACAACAGCGTGAGACTACTTACAACTGAACTAGACTTGTAAGGCAGTCAAATGCATTATCAGGGACAACATCATCATCTAACAAGTTGTTGCGTAAACTGAAGACAGTCAGAACAGTCAAATTGCAGAATTCTAGTGGGTCTATTGCTGGTATTAGATTTCCTCCTAAATATCTGTAAATAAATTACTATCAATAACATATTCATACTCATGATAAAACCAATGTTGTCAGACTGATACCCAATATAGATGACCTATAACTTAAAGAATCTTGAAATAGACCTAATCATGAAAAACTTATTATTGTCAAATAAACCATGACCATGACAGTTTGGTTTTAGAAATCATGTAAAATATAATAGATAAGAATCAAGACAGATACCCAAGTAATGATACAGAGGGCTAATTTGGTTTAATATTGGCCCTGTAATTTAATAAAAACATCCTGGTGGCCATCTTGAACAGTAAATCAGTAATAAAGAAGCAACACACCATCAGCACCTCAAAGGGAACATTTATGTCATGTTTGGTTTCATTTCATTCAGTGGTTCTCTAAAAGAAGACATTTGTATGTATTTCCCTAAAGGTCCTATGTCAAACTAAGTCCCTGCTGGCAGCCATCTTGGATGATGAATTGGCTTTAAAGTAACAACAATTTGTGAGCGAGTGTTGCTAAACGGCGGAAACGGAAAACGGAACGGAATATGGAATGGAAACGGAAACAGCGAGAATCAAAATCGTTTTTGCTTAGTTATTTTATCTACATAGGCATGCTTTATATAGTGTAACACATGTTCACAAGAGATAGAAACAGACGGAAATACATTTAAAATGAAAGATTTTAAAGCATAAATTATTGAAGTAGTTAGCTGGGGATGATGAGACTTTGTTTTTGAAATATAAGATCATGCAATTAACAACTATATAAGTCACCGTACGGCCTTCAACAATAAGCATAGTCAGCTATAAAAGGCCCCGAAATGACAATGTAAAACAATTCAAACGAGAAAACCAACGGCCTAATTTATTTGCAAAAAAATAAACGAAAAACAATTATGTTACACTTAACAAACGAAAACGACTGAATTACATGCTCCTGACTTGGAACAGGCACATATATACAGAATGTGGCGGGGGTAAACATGTTAGAGGGATACCAACCCTCCCCAAACCTGGGACAGTGGTGTAACAGTACAACATCAGAACGAACTATAAAAATCAGTTGAAAAAGGCTCATCAGATGGATACAAACACAAATACTACAAGAGTAGACGTGACAGGGTTCGTGTATATCCCAACAACAAAAAAAGACACTAAGTTTAGATCTGAGAATACTCGCTGTAGCTGCCAGCTAGTTCAAAGCTACTAACAACTACATGTAATACAAAAACAATCATGCATCTAAGACTGAATTTCTTTCCCTTTTGGATATAACGGTTTATTTAGTGGTACATATTTAGTTTTAGTTTAAACATATTTATTTATAGTGGATTGGGAAACAAGTTTAATTTGCAACTTATATTAATCCCTTTCCACTTTGCGGGTGCGAGTGCTGCCTTGTAGTGGTACATATTTAATTGATGTCTTCTTAGCTGTAACATTTATAGTGATTTGTTTATGCAATGTTTGCTTCTGGTAGATCTGTTTCGGTCTTCAGTGGTGGTGGTATACTTTGAGGGTCCTTTTGTATCTGACCTGACCATGCCAAGTGAGCTTTTATCGTCACTTGGCGTCCGTCATCCGTTTTCGTCTTTGTTAACTTTTTCAAAAATCTTCTCTGAAACTACTGGGCCAAATGTTACCGAACACATGTAGTTTATGAAGACGTTTGACAGTTTTGGTTAAACTTGGCAACAGTTATCATTGGTATATCGAGTTTAAAAGTGCGCTGCATAACCCTGTCTGCCAGCCAAGATGGTCGACATGGCTAAAATTAAAACATAGGACTGTATAAAATGCAAGTGCTGTATATTGAAAACCGATATGAATCATAATCATAATCATAATGTTATCTTATCGCCCTGATATGACGAATTTAACCAATTACGATGTCTGCCTTGTATTGAAATATATAATAAATAGATATCTAGAAACTTTTCATAGCAAAAATTACCAGCAAGATAAGATCTACAAGGAGGTTAAATTGTCCGGCGAAATCGTTAGTCGACTCGTTATTTAATTTAGAGTTTTCGTTCTAAATGATTTTCCCAACCTTTTGTGACTTTGCTAATTGACCTGAAAACTTTAAGCAAAAGCTAGAAACTTTTAAAAAAAAACTATCAGCAAGACATGATCTACAAACAAGTCAAATTTCCGTTGTGGTTAGTAGACTTTTTAAAGTAACAATTCCCCTTAAATGACGATATTTTTTTTTATCCTCCCTTGTATTTGGGGTAAAAACTATACAAGTTAGAGAGATTTTTCTTATTCACTTTTCAAGTCTATAATTGTGGAGAGTTCCCATTGTTTATGATGCACATAATAGACCTATATGAATGGCACGTGCTCTTTATAGCCTCTCAGTGGCGGATCCAGAACTTTTCGTAAGGGGGACCGGCTAACTGACAAAAAGGGGGGGGGGCTCTCTAGTCACGCTTAAGTGATTCCCTATATAATCAAACAAACGTTTGCCACGAGAGGGGGCCTGTCCTCCCCCAGCCCCCTACCACCCTGGATCTGCCTTTGCCTCTTGCCAAGTTTTTTTTAATTGTTTAGCTCTTATGTATTTCAAAAACTGTTGTTATTTTCTTTTATATCTATAGCTCCATATTGTCCGGCAACATAACTGTTGTGTGGTGTTATAGATTTTCGTAGTTTTTTCCATTTCACCCCTTAAATTCCGTCCATATTTCTTTCTGTTTCCGTTCCGTTTTCCGTTTCCGCCGTTTAGCAACACCCCTTTGTGAGCACCTCATAAGGAATATTCATGCCATGTTTGGTTTCATTTCATTCAGTGGTTCTCTAGTTGAAGACAGTTATATGTATTTCAAATAGGGTCCTATGTTAAACTAAGTCCTCCCCCTTCAATACCTCGAATGTATAAGATTGCACCCGCACTCTTAGTCTCATCATCACTCGATTGGAGGTAAGAAGTAGAGCATGATCGTTAAGTGGATCGAATACACATGCATTGTCCATTTAGTGGTGATTATGCAAAAAAATCCTAGATGATGGATCTGCTTTAAAGTAACAACACTTGGTCAACTCCTCATAAGGAACATTCATACCATGTTAGGTTTTATTTCTTTCAGTGGTTCTCTAAAAGAAGACATTTGTATGTATTTTCCCTTAGTGTCCTATGTTAAACTAAGTCCCTGCTGGCGGCCATCTTGGATGATGGATGGGCTTCAAAGTAACAGCACTTGGTCAGTACCTCATAAGGAACATTTATACCATGTTTAGTTACATTCCATTCAGTGGTTCTTTAGAACCTTGTTAGCACTAGTGACCAGTATAGTTTGTAAATGAGCTCATCTTGGGAAACCAGACAAAAGTTAAACACTACAGTATTCATAGTGAGCTGGAAATTCAATGAAAAAATGAAATAATTGCAAATGATATGATTTTGAATATGTATTAATTGCAATAAATGGTATAATTTGAGACTTTAATGCTACTCACAGTTTATTTAGATTTCTGAGGGTATACCATGATTTATATGCTAGTTTTTTGTTGGTATAAGCATGCTGCATTGTTAAAGGGAAACCATCCTGTGTGTACTCTGTAGCATTGATGATCCTGTTGTTATCTGCATAACTAAAAAATATTGAATATATAATATTTCTACATCATATAAATTATGCATAAAACATACAAAAACATCTTTATCAATATCAATAATCGTTGAAAATCCATTTTTTACAAATTCTTAATATAAACTAAGAACACACATCATACACATCAATATCAAAAATCAGTACTGATGCTCTTTACACACTAATTTACATCTGTAAGTATGAACAAATGCAGATGTCGGAATAAAAATTACAACTGTAACAACTGGGATTAGATCCTAGCACAGTAAGCCACAGCTCAAAAAACTATAAGCAAATAGACTTATTCACCATCATAGCTATCGCTACTACAGGGTGGTTTTATATATTTTATAAGTAAAGGGAAGCTGCAGTGACGAGTCAATTAACCACCAGGGATATGAGAAGTGTTATTGCTTACAAAACTTATTTATTATCTATTTATGAAGCACACCAAATACCATTGACTTAGCATAAGTGGTTCCTTTTAAACTAGATGAAACACCACTTTTAACTTGTGAACTGTGCAAAAGTTAGTCAATGAACAATGATCGAAGAGTTTTTAAACTGACTTATTCACAAACTAATATATAGATACAAGAAGATGGGATATTAGCGCAAATGAGACAACTTTCAATCCAAGTCACAATTTGTAAAAGTAAACCATTATAGGTTAAAGTACGTTTTTTAACGAGGAGCCTTGGCTCACACCAACAGAAAGCTATAAATTAAAGCCCCCAAAATTACTAGTGTAAAACTATTCAAACATGAAAATCAACAGTCTAATCTATATAAAATAAAATGCTTGGCTGAGGGCAGCCTGATATGACAACAGAGGTTGAATCCTATACAGTTGGGGCACTATATTCGAGCTTTATACTGTCTGAATTAGGATTGTTTTTGACATAATATAAGTTTCTGACACAAAATAAATGTGTTCAAAGATCATAAAAATATATTGCGCAATAATGTGCAATTGAATATTTCTTCTTTAAACTTTTCAAAAATTTGGAAGAAGAAAAAATATGATCCCCCTAAAAATTGGTGAAAAAAATTGGTGAAAAAACTCTTTGCGAAATAACCCCAAAACTCAATCCTAGCCTTCCCTTTATGGTATGGAACCTTGTAGTACAATTTTAGATAGATCACTACACTTACACACAAGTTATTGTCCTGAAACTACAAAAATGTTTATTTTTGGCCCCTTGTTGGCCCCTAATTCCTAAACTTTTGGTACCATAACCCTAAAATTCAATTTCAACCTTCCTTTTGTGGTATTGAACCATTTTGTAAAATTTCATAAGGATCCATACACTTTATATATGGATAAGATATGGACTTTAATAACCACGAAAATATAACCTTGTTCACTGATCAATGAAATGAGGTTGGGGTCAAGTAAAAATTGTCTGAAGGGCATGAGGACCTTGCAAGGTACGCACATACCAAATATAGTTATCATATTACTAATAATACAAATGTAATATGAGAGAAATTAAGAATTCTTTAAATCTTAACTTTTTTTCAAGTAGTCACTGAACCATTAACATGAGGTCAAGGACAATGGACATATGACAGGCGGAAATTTCATAACATAAGGCAGCTTTATACAAAGTATGAAGGGTCCAGGTCTTCTACCTTCTGAAATATTAAGTTTTCGAAAGTTTAGCTATGCAGCCGCCACAGGATCACTATCCATATGTCCAGCTTTTTATAACAGAAGTTGCAGACTCAACAACAAAAAACTGGATTAAAATAAAACCAACTGCTCTCAATTTTGTTTTCGAAGCTTTGGTCAAAATCCATCGGTAATAATACCAACGTTGACATTTCTTATCATCTTTTTAGAATTACTGATACTCACATTTCTCTCATGGCTAGATACTCTTGTTCTGACAGAACCTGTTGAGGGAAAAAGGGTAACTCATTGTCACTGATCCATCTGTAATATAAAAATTGAACAGAATATCATTCTTCTGAGGATATAAACATGTACAAATGAAAAAGATTTTGCTGTTAGAGCAAGCTAAGTTGATGTGATATGCCAAATAAAGCATGAGAATTGACTCACTAACACAGTTTATCATGCTGCATTCACCTTTGACAACATGCTTTACAAAAATACCAAATTACACAAAGAGTACTTAAAATTATAGACAAAGACTTTTTTGGGACAAAAAGACTCTAGTTTTTTAATCAATTTTAATAATGTATCAAGTCTTTCTTACCAAATTACATTAGTAAAACCTACTACTATTACTCTAAACTCAGGACTAAACTTGAGAAGCACTTTAAAGATGCCAAAGCGCTCTTTTCTAAACAACAACATGATGTTAATTATAACATTTTATTTGCAAAGTCATTCTTTTGGTGATACCTTTAAGCAGCAAATAACATCAAAATCAAGGAAAATCAAAAATGTTTAAAAGTTGTCTTCCCTTTGTTACCATGAAGAGACAGATACCTCAATGATTTGCCATAAAGAGGCAGATACCTCAATGATTTACCATGCTGTTACAATAAAAAGGCAGAAACCTCAATGATTTGCCATGCTGTTACAATAAAAAGGCAGATACCTCAATGATTTGCCATGCTGTTACAATAAAAAGGTAGATACCTCAATGATTTGCCATGCTGTTACAATAAAAAGGCAGATACCTCAATGATTTGCCATGCTGTTACAATAAAAAGGCAGATACCTCAATGATTTGCCATAAAGAGGCAGATGCCTCAATGATTTGCAATAAAGAGGCAGATACCTCAATGATTTACCATGCTGTTACAATAAAAAGGCAGATACCTCAATGATTTGCCATGCTGTTACAATAAAAAGGCAGATACCTCAATGATTTGCCATGCTGTTACAATAAAATGGCAGATACCTCAATGATTTGTCATGCTGTTACAATAAAAAGGCAGATACCTCAATGATTTGCCATGCTGTTACAATAAAAAGGCAGATACCTCAATGATTTGCCATGCTGTTACAATAAAAAGGCAGATACCTCAATGATTTGCCATGCTGATACAATAAAAAGGCAGATACCTCAATGATTTGCCATTAAGAGGCAGATACCTCAATGATTTGCAATAAAGAGGCAGATACCTCAATGATTTACCATGCTGTTACAATAAAAAGGCAGATACCTCCATGATTTACCATGCTGTTACAATAAAAAGGCAGATACCTCAATGATTTACCATGCTGTTACAATAAAAAGGCAGATACCTCAATGATTTGCCATAAAGAGGCAGATACCTCAATGATTTGCAATAAAGAGGCATATACCTCAAGGATTTACCATGCTGTTACAATAAAAAGGCAGATACCTCAATGATTTACCATGCTGTTACAATAAAAAGGCAGATACCTCAATGATTTGCCATAAAGAGGCAAATACCTTAATGATTTACCATGATGTTACCATAAAGAGGCAGATACCTCAATGATTTGCCATAAAGAGGCAAATACCTTAATGATTTGCCATAAAGAGGCAGATACCTCAATGATTTGCCATAAAGAGGCAGATACCTTAATGATTTGTCATGCTGTTACCATGAAGAGGCAGATACCTCAATGATTTGCCATGCTTTTCATGCTGATGCTATTTTTTTCAACCCGATGCTTAAAATTACATAGATCAAAAAGTATGTGTTCCGACTACTTCCACTGACAGCTACTTAGAAAATAACAGACAATTATTCCAGTTCACACCACTGTTTTTGTCTTTGACCCAGTTGTCACCAACCTTTTGCTGACCATTCATGCCTAGTGTAGATTTTATTTCAATTCAAGTTTTATTGAATCAGTAGTATACTACTTGCATTATTTATTGAGTAGGTATACATTTAAAAAAAATCTGCAGTTCCTCTACAGGAAAATAAGAACTTTTAAGTGATGACCTTTGACCTTGCAGGAAATTTAAATTTCTAAAATTGTCCTCTCCGCCGCTCCACTATATGCAACAAAGCCGTCATCAAGAGGTAAATGATTTTTATTATTCTTTCCAACCAAAAAATGTTCTTAGATTAAACCAAAAAAACAAACAAACAAGAATGTGATCATAGTACTATCATTTTCTCTATGTTCAGTGGAACGTGAAATTGGGATAAAAACTCTAATTTGGCATAAAAATTAGAAAGATCATATCATAGGGAACATGTGTACTAAGGGTGTCTTCCCGATTGTCCCACTTTTTGAAATTAGAAGTAAAAAGGTAGGGAAATTTTGTGGGACAATCGGGAAGATGTTTGTGGGACAATTGGGAAGTTTATTTGTGGGACAATCGGGAATTGTTTTATTGTGATTAATCTGTTTTTATATTGTGCAGTAGGTAATTACAGGTAACTAATCATTTTTCTTGTAAAATATGAAAAAAAACAAGAACATAAATTGAGTATTAAATATTTTATTTTGCACATATTAATATGAACTATCATCAAACATTGAATATAATGTCAAGTAATGCAATATCAGATATCAAGCACTACTCATTTCTTCATTAATGTATGATAAAGGGTTTCAATCAAGCATTTAGAACACAATTGATACTAGAATTGCTATTGTAAGCAATAGCGGATGTCACCCTTTCCCCCATTGCCACTAAGCGGCAGCCATTTCAAAAACTTTTAACAGTGAATGCACATATTTGCATGGCTATACATTTTTCTGTAAATTTTTAGTACATTTAGATCATTTTAATAACATGATATTTTTGCTGTTTCCATGGCAACGGCAGCCATTTTGAAAGTTTGAAAGTCAAAAGTCTCATTTATACATGCCAGTTTACAATAATATTAAGTTTCATTAAGTTTGGAGCATTTCAAAAATATTTAA
This sequence comes from Mytilus edulis, assembly GCF_963676685.1. Classification (NCBI taxonomy): domain Eukaryota; kingdom Metazoa; phylum Mollusca; class Bivalvia; order Mytilida; family Mytilidae; genus Mytilus; species Mytilus edulis. Next base: position 52,402,481 of record NC_092357.1, on the reverse strand, counting down.
CATTTTTCCAGTTTCCATGGCAACGGTAGCCATTTTGGAAATTCCAACTTCAAAAGTCTCATGCAGACTTGATAGTTTACAATCATATGAAGTTTCATCAATTTTGAAGCATTTTTTAGTTCCAAAGTTGCACTGCAACTGGAAAGTCAGGGTTCCTTGTTATAGTGAACCATCATTCAGATTGGTTCCTTTGGCTCTGAGAAAACTGCCGCACAAAATTAGGTGGAAGAAAAATAATAATAATAGAGGAAAAGCAATATGTCACCCGACATTGTCGATCGGGTGACATAAATATATATGTTAAGCACACATATTGTAGAAGGTTCAACAAAAAAGCATACATAATACATAATACATAAGTATAACCATACATAGCACAAAATACCATAAAATTGCAATAAATCTAGTCCAAATGTAAAACTGAAAGACAGTAACATCACCATTTTGAAATTGATCTTTTAGTTGCTGAAGCGTTGGTTGAGTTGGATAAACTCATCAAAGATACAAAACTAAATTTTGTATATACGCCAAATGCGCGTTTCGTCTACAAAAGACTCATCAGTGACGCTCGAATCCAAAAAAAATTAAAAGGCCAAATAAAGTACGGTGTATTTCCTTCTCTTTGTTGGTCGTACTCCCACGACATGGTACTGGATACTTAATAAAATTGATATAATCCCAAAATAATACTTTAAATAGGTAATATTCAATTCTTGTTATTTTATCAAAACAAACACCAAGTCTACTGTTTATTTAAGAACATTTCACATAAAAAAAAGTAATGTTGGACAATCAGAACTTTTCATGTGGGACAATCAGAACTCTTAAATTTTAAAAAGTGAACAACCGGGAATAAACCGTACTAAGTTTCAAGTTGATTGCACTTCAACTTCATCAAAAAACTACCTTGACCAAAAGTTTTTAACCTGAAGCGGGACATACGGACAGACAAAGAAATGAACAGACTAACGGACAAACGAACGGACCAACAGACCAGAAAACATAATGCCCCTTAATGGGGCATAATAAATGGGGCATAAAAATTCATTGCAATAGTAATATTTTCTTCATGTTTGAATGGAAGACTTAGCTTACCTACATATATAATAACTACTGTTTGTTTTGACTGCACTTATTCCTTGAATACCAACATATTTTTACCTGTATTTTGTCGGCAGATGAAAAGATGTTGGCATTAAGGAATAAACCCACTGATCAAGATTTAAAAATGGAAGGGTTGAGAGTAAAAATCCTGTTTCATGTTTTTGTCCCTATTAGATCTCTTAAAATCATATACTTGTAAAAGCAGGACTAAACTATTATGAAATTTTGAAAATATCAGTTTCTTTTTCTGACCATGAAATACTTTCATAAAATGAAATTAACTTACAGATTTGTCAAGTTTCCATTGATGTTATAGAAGGCATCATAATAAATGTACTTCATTGGTGTATCTTGACTGTGTAACCTCAATGTAATTAGTGTATTCAAATTGGTAAAGCTCTTACTGGTCAGGACTTCAAGGTTGTTGTGTATTAAATCCCTGAAACAACAAATCAAAATTGATTAAGTATAACTCTTGGAAATGTCAAACTCTGATTTAACAAAAATAGACTCACCATTAGCATATTGTATAACAGTATACAGTTAAAACTTACAAACAGACATGTACAAATCTTTTGGACTTTCATATAACTTTAAAATGTCTTACCAAGGCCAAAATAAATAAACTAGTGTATTTCCCCTCATCCAGACTGCGTAAAAAATAAGCCTAAGAAAAATCATTACTTAGTTTAAACAAGAGTGCACACGCTGAAATGTCTCACCTTCTTTTCTGATCATTGATATTATTTTGATAGTCCTAAATATAAAGCTTTATTACAACTGTCACATAAAATAATTAACATTAACCAAGAAAACTAAACATTGACCAATGAACCATGAAAATAAGGTCAAGGTCAGATGAACCATGCCAGGCAGATATGTACAGCTAACAATTCTTCCATACAACAAATATAGTTGACCTATTGCTTATAGTTTAAGAAAACCCGACCAAAACACAAAGACTTAACACTGAGCAATGAACCATGAAAATGAGGTCAGGGTCAATTAAAAACCTGCATGACTGACATATAGATCATAAAATATTTCCATACACAAAATATAGTTGACCTATTGCGTATAGTATGAGAAAAAAAGACCAAAACTTAAAAACTTAACGTTGACCACTGAACCATGAAAATGAGGTCAAGGTCAGATGACACCTGCAAGCTAGACATGTACACCTTACAATCATTCCATACACCAAATATAGTTGACCTATTGCATACAGTATAAGAAAAACAGACCAAAACACAAAAACTTAACTATAACCCCTGAACCATGAACATGAGGTCAAGGTCAGATGACACTTGCCAGTTGGACATGAACACCTTACAATCTTTCAATACACCAAATATACTAGACCTATGGTTAATAGTATCTGAGTTTATCTAAAAATATCATTACTAATATTCAAGATAAAAACCAACAAGAGGCTGTCACAACGACAGCAAACCGGATTTATTAATATTTATTTGTGTCCTGGCAATATCATAAGAACAATTACTGATGAATGGTGAAAATGAAAATCGTCAATATCATATTTGACCTCCATTTTGTCATCAGTATCAACATATTAAAATTTGAAAAGCTGAGATTGAATGGTTCATGAGTAAATGCAACAACGTGAATGGAAATGCCATTTTACAATCTTTCAAGAACCATAACGGCTGAACGGTAAAAGTCAAAATCTTCACTATTGAACTTGACCTCTAGTTTGTCATCAGTAACAACATATAAAAATTTCAAAAGCTTTGGTGGAATGGTTCATGAGAAAATGCACGGACACGACTGGAAACACCATTTTTCAATCTTTCAAGAACCATAACTCCTGAACGGTAAAAGTCAAAATCGTCATTATTGAACTTGACCTCCATTTTGTCATCAGTAACAACATATTAAAATTTGGTAAGCTTTGGTAGAACAGTTAATGCGTAAATGCACGGACACGACTGGAAACTCCATTTTTCAATCTTTCAAGAACCATAACTCCTGAACGGTAAAAGTCAAAATCGCCTTTATTGAACTTGACCTTCATTTAGTTGTCAGTAACAACCTATTGAAATTTTAAAAGCTTTGGTTGAACGGTTCATGAGTTAATGCACGGACAACATTTGATTGCCGCCCGCCAACCCGCCCGGTCGCCCGACTGCCCGACTACCCCGCCCGGCCGCCTGACCGCCCGCCATACATCCCCAAATCAATAACCGACATTTTTGTCACAAAAATCCGGTTAAAAACTGCAAAATTTCCTTGAAATTACCAATATAATGGGGTAGCAACTCAACAATGGGTTATTAGATCCATCTAAAAATTTCAGGGCTAATGGAATTTCACCTAATGAACACTTTAACCCCATGTCATATTTTGCTGAACATGCTTTTGTTTTTGAATTATAAGCCAAAAACTGCATTTTACCCCACTGTTCTTTTATTAGCCATGGCAGCCATGTCTTTTGACAAAACAGAAAATAAAACACAAACATTATTCTAGATACCCTTAGGATCATTCAACTTAGGTTTGACTGGAATTGATTCAGTAGTTTCAGAGGAGAAGATGTTTGAAATAGTCCACACTGGACGGAAGACAACAGAAGCCAAGTGATGGCAAAAGCTTCGAACCGGTGAGCTATATAGTGCGGTGACGGAATAGGAAAAAGTCGATTATTAAAAGAGTTTAATTTTACAAAAGGGTATACGACTAAAAATTGGCACAGCCCTAGAAAAATGATTTAACTTGAATTAAAGATTGGTCGTTAAAAGTCGTATGGTGCATTCGTTTTGTTTTTTTTTTTTTGTTTTAGCCAGCAAATTTCACATCAAATGCAGATCATTAGTGGCATGCAGTTTGGCTTTTTATTCAAACGCTGCCCTCAAATATCTTTCATTTTTGTTTTATTCAAACATCACACATAATGTTCTATGCATTAGGCGAAAAAGATAATTCTAAAAGCCTTTTGATGACAAATTATGAAGGTAAACATTTCTGTAAACGGGAACAATTTGTGTTTCACCTGATTCCAACATCATATAACAAAGCGCTGATAAATGGATTATATCGTAAAGACTATAAAGTAATAAAACTGCAATTTTTCAATTCATGTACACAAATTTTCATGAGGTAAGATCGTAAAAAACGATATTTTTTAAACTTTCAAAAATCTCTTCTATTCAAACATTAGGCCACACCAATTTAATTTCTTGTTCTACGGATTTTTGGACTTCAAAATTTGGGGCGAGCGAGCGATTTGAAAATTTATATAAAAAAATATTTAATTTGCAAATTTTTGAGGCGAAGCTTGAAAAGTAGAGGCGAGCGATTATAATTTTTTTTTGTAAACATAAAATAGTAGGTTTTGACAATATTAAAGCTTGATTTATCACTTGTACTTTGACATTTCTTTAATTTCTGAAGTATTTTTTCCCTGTTCACCAAGAAATAATTAAATCTGGTCTATGTATGACATGTATGTGTGACTGACAATGAGACAATTCTCCATCCAAGTCATAATCAGTTTGGGGAGAACCCCTTAATGTTATAAATATCCCTTTTACATGTTTTATGAGGGATCAATAGAAGTTATAATATATTTGTTTGTACAAAAGGGCTCATATTTTCTCAAAGAACTATATATCTATCTGGTATTAAATGGTCAAAACATGTCCAAGAATTTTGTAATATTCCTGGACTTTAACCATGTTAACACATATACTTTAACAGTTTAATATTATTCAAAATAAGTGGACCACTCTTTTAGAAAAAGTTGTTTAAAATATGATGTAACTCTCCTCTTTTTGGGTACAAAATTCTAAGTTTTCAAAGGTTTTGTATAGAAGAACTATACAAATCCTTGGTATTTCTATTTTCTTTTCTACATCAGTAAAATGACCCCTTGTCCATGTTGTCTGAGGGAGGGTTGTTCTCAACCTGATATAAATAACAAACACAGGTCAAAGTACGGCCTTTTACACAGGGCTTTGATACAGACCAAACAGCAGGCTATAAAGGACCCAAAATTATTAGCGTACACAATTCGAACAGGAAAACCAACGATCTAATTTATATATCATGTACATCCAAACGGGAAAAATTATACCAATGAACAACATTACCAAACGATAACTGCTGAACGACAGGCCCCTCAATCAATCAGGACAGGTGCATAAACATGCAGAGGCTATGGATGGTTTTGTTTCGCCAGCATACAATATAATTGCAGTTGAAGGCAAATCCTTCAGAAGTTCTTTGTACTTTATTCTAACAACGAACATGTTTCAGTTTTGATAGGGAATATAAGTAAGGGGGGAAGTAACCAATTTTTTGTTCTTTACTCCGGTATTTCCGCTGATATAGATTTATATCGGAGATACAAATCCTTGATCGGAGCACTCCCGCTTTGGATAAGTAGGTTTCATGCTGAAACAAATATTCTCACAGATATTTACAAAGTGTGCTGGGGTGCTTTTATGTTTAAAATCGTTATATACAGGTTAGACTGTGATTTTAAAAACAAATGTTGATATCTTTTTATAATGTTTACAAAAAAAAAAACGGTGCGGGAAATGGACATGATTACATTTCCGGATGCGGGAAGCGGGAATATAAAAAAAATAAAAAAATTCTGTTTTGAAAAAAATAGGTGCGGGCGGGTCCGTCGAACAAGGAATCAAATTGGTGTGGCCTTAACTTAAAATTCCGGATACTTGTGTCCTGTCCATGATTGGGCCGAATACATAGTTTTCATCAAATATTTCGGATTCGATATTTCTTGTTTTTGTTGATGATTTGTTGTTTTGTTGAAATATTTGGGTGTCCGTTATTCTTTTTTGAGGTTGTGTTGATATAGTTTTATTTATATAAGATGCAAAATAAGTTCTTCAGTGGTTTATTTAAGAAATAGGGATCCGACAAAATCGTATAATGTGCACACATTTCAATTGATACTTTACGCTCGTGCATGATGAGTTAGTACAGACTTCATGAACAGGGGTGTACACCTGACTACTTAAAACAGGCTGCAGTTTCCAAATGGATATTCAAACTTATTAGTCGGCAACAATATCATAACATCATGGCAAAATTAAGTCGAAGATCGACGTAAAGACAAACATAATTCTAAAAAACACACATAAAATACTAAAGATCAATATGAACTTAATACGAGAAGGAAGGTTAAGCAGATTCTGTTCCATTTGTGACCCTGAGTGTCGAAAGTGGAAATTTAGATTTGATGACATGTACTGAATTATGAGGAGGAACTTGCGATTGAAATAGACACAAAATAAGTTTTTAAACCACCATATTACGAATAATGTATATTTTAAGCTCTGTCGTTACCCAACTCACTACCAACATCTTTTCGTGGTTTAAAATGTGTGACACAACTGAACTGAACTCTTTTTGAAATATTTAGAATTCCTCAAGATCTTGTTTTAAGGCCACACCAATTTGATTCCTTGTTCGACGGACCCGCCCGCACCTATTTTTTTCAAAACAGAATTTTTTTATTTTTTTTATATTCCCGCTTCCCGCATCCGGAAATGTAATCATGTCCATTTCCCGCACCGTTTTTTTTTTTGTAAACATTATAAAAAGATATCAACATTTGTTTTTAAAATCACAGTCTAACCTGTATATAACGATTTTAAACATAAAAGCACCCCAGCACACTTTGTAAATATCTGTGAGAATATTTGTTTCAGCATGAAACCTACTTATCCAAAGCGGGAGTGCTCCGATCAAGGATTTGTATCTCCGATATAAATCTATATCAGCGGAAATACCGGAGTAAAGAACAAAAAATTGGTTACTTCCCCCCTTACTTATATTCCCTATCAAAACTGAAACATGTTCGTTGTTAGAATAAAGTACAAAGAACTTCTGAAGGATTTGCCTTCAACTGCAATTATATTGTATGCTGGCGAAACAAAACCATCCATAGCCTCTGCATGTTTATGCACCTGTCCTGATTGATTGAGGGGCCTGTCGTTCAGCAGTTATCGTTTGGTAATGTTGTTCATTGGTATAATTTTTCCCGTTTGGATGTACATGATATATAAATTAGATCGTTGGTTTTCCTGTTCGAATTGTGTACGCTAATAATTTTGGGTCCTTTATAGCCTGCTGTTTGGTCTGTATCAAAGCCCTGTGTAAAAGGCCGTACTTTGACCTGTGTTTGTTATTTATATCAGGTTGAGAACAACCCTCCCTCAGACAACATGGACAAGGGGTCATTTTACTGATGTAGAAAAGAAAATAGAAATACCAAGGATTTGTATAGTTCTTCTATACAAAACCTTTGAAAACTTAGAATTTTGTACCCAAAAAGAGGAGAGTTACATCATATTTTAAACAACTTTTTCTAAAAGAGTGGTCCACTTATTTTGAATAATATTAAACTGTTAAAGTATATGTGTTAACATGGTTAAAGTCCAGGAATATTACAAAATTCTTGGACATGTTTTGACCATTTAATACCAGATAGATATATAGTTCTTTGAGAAAATATGAGCCCTTTTGTACAAACAAATATATTATAACTTCTATTGATCCCTCATAAAACATGTAAAAGGGATATTTATAACATTAAGGGGTTCTCCCCAAACTGATTATGACTTGGATGGAGAATTGTCTCATTGTCAGTCACACATACATGTCATACATAGACCAGATTTAATTATTTCTTGGTGAACAGGGAAAAAATACTTCAGAAATTAAAGAAATGTCAAAGTACAAGTGATAAATCAAGCTTTAATATTGTCAAAACCTACTATTTTATGTTTACAAAAAAAAATTATAATCGCTCGCCTCTACTTTTCAAGCTTCGCCTCAAAAATTTGCAAATTAAATATTTTTTTATATAAATTTTCAAATCGCTCGCTCGCCCCAAATTTTGAAGTCCAAAAATCCGTAGAACAAGAAATTAAATTGGTGTGGCCTAAAACATGAACATCGGTAAACTACTGTTACCTCTAATGATTCTTAGAAACAAACAGATAAAATAGCAGCAGGCTCAAGTCAAGAAACGAACTCACGGGTATCAAATGTTGTGTTTTGTGTACTATTGTTTGTCTATGAGTATTGTTCTTTTTTCTTTGGCTATGGCGTTGTCAGTTTATTTTTCGACTTATTAGTTTGAATGCCCCTCTGGTATCTTTCGACTATCTTTCATATGCTTACATCTATTGTAATAAAATAAAACTGCAACCAAGACAAGGAATAACACTCTCTAAAACAGCATATCCAAGTAAAGGCTTTACTTAAAACCAAACTTTATTCATGTATTACAAGGACATTTACAGAAGCAAGTTTTTTACAACTTTGAATTTTTCGAAAAACTAAGGATTTTCTTGTCCCAGGCATAGATTGCCTTAGCTGTATTTGGCACAACATTTCGGAATTTTGGATCCTCAATGCTCTTCAACTTTGTATTTGTTTGGTTTATAACTATTTTGATATGAGCGTCACTGATGAGTCTTGTGTAGACGAAACGCGCGTCTGGCGTACTAAATTATAACCCTGGTACCTTTGATAACTATTTTAACACCAGCAGTGCGATATAAATGATAACCTTAGTTTAGGTATCAATTCAATTATACAGACCCGACTGTAGGGCAGAATGATCACGACAATGAAACATTTAACAGTCATATGATCATGGCAAGTGTATACTGTCGATCAGAGATGGCTCATTTACCTTTGTTTATAGATATTTAAAGTTGCAATCAGCAGGAAAATCATTCCTTTCTGGACATGGTTCATTTGACATTTGTCCTATATGTGCACTGATGTATCAGTTGTTTTTATTCCCCCATTTATAGATTGATACGACCAAAGTGTATTTTGCAATGACAAAATGTTTTGAATTTAATGACCAATGGGCTGGATAAAATTGATGTGGTAAACAAACACCACCTCTCTACTCCAAGGCACAGCAGGTGTAATGTCCGAAGCTTAGCATCATTCATATTGGCAATATTATTATAGGATTTGTGGCTTCAGAAATATGTCGTGTTCTTTAAACACTTGGGACCAATACTGCATCGAGATTTGCTAAACCTTCCCTGTACGAACATATGTATTGCAGCCAAGGGTCAGAACATTGTAATAACGTTCCCACAAAAGTTATTTGAGGTCTGAACTACTGATTAAATGTAGTAATACGTATATTTAGTGGTATGTTAAACTGTACTTGATAGAAAACAAATATTATCTTGCGTCACTAAGTTTGGGATTGAATAACCAAAACTCTCTCCATTTTTTAACGAATAAAAGGTGGTTCTGTCATTAAACATGTCTTTTTAAAGTTGTTATTCTATTTTACAATGATTCATATTTCTATAAATACATTTCATTTTATAGAAATCGTCGTAACATTGTAGAAACTAAATTATAAGCTTGTTTTGAAATAATTTGTGTTGGCAGTATTGCATGTACCGAATTCAACGTATATGGCCAAAACTTAAGTTTTCCCTTTCATTGAGGCATACTAGATGGTTATATTAACAAATACATATTTGTTCATAATTTTCTATAAATTTTGTAAAGTTTTGACGGTCGTGGTTCTTATAACTTGAACAAAATACATCGTTTTAAACTGAAAACTACCCCCTTTTTGTAAAGTCGCATACGTTTACTCAAAAATATCATTTAATGATAGGTTTCCACTAAAAATTTTGTGTTTCCTAGAAAACGACATGTGATCTTTGATCTTGATTTCTGAAAAAAACTGCACCATATTTTCTTTTGACGACCAAAATAATCTCAAAGTGCACATATTTTCGAATCGAATGATATATGTTACAGCCGTATACCATTTTTGACGATTACAATTTCATAATACCTACTTCGGTCACCCGCCTAATAAATGTGTTCAGTGAAAATGGATATCAAATTTGGAATGTGACTGTAAAATACTAATAATGTATCAGATTTAGTATTGGATCATCAAATACTAATAAAGTATCAGATTTAGTATTGAATCATCAAATACTAATAAAGTATCAGATTTGGTATCCGCCAGGGATCATAAAATACTAATAACGTATCAGATTTGGTATGGGATCATAAAATACTAATAAAGTACCAGATTTGATTTGACATCATAACATACTTACAAATGTATCAGATTTGGTATGCCATCAAAAGTTCCTTGATCAATCCTGGATATCTGATTATTGTGTAACTCTCTGAAATATATACATTAGAATAATATATGAGAAAGGTTGTATTCAAATACAAGAACATTGAAATAATAAATTATATAGATGACAGAAAATCTTAATTTTTAATAGCTATTTCATCTAAATCATCTAAATCATGCTTTAAGAGTTGAACACAAAAATTTCATTTAAATACAAGTCCACCCATGTCAATGTGGTAGAGACGATTTTCATTGATTGTCGAGCAATCGACTTTTTCGGAAAAAGCGAGTCATAGCGATCCTACATTCCGTCGTCGTCGGCGTCATCGTTTAAATATTCACTCTGTGATTAAAGTTTTAGAAATTTTAATAACTTTCTTAAACTATCCTGGATTTTTACCAAACTTGGACAGAAGCTTCTTTCGGGAATATTTTTATTAATTTATTCCTTTTTTTTAAGCCTGGGATTAACAGCAAAAGAAGGCGAAACACTGGGTTCCGCGGAACCCTTATGATTTTTTTTTATTATGTTTGATCACTTGAAGTTTATCCAAACTAAAAGACAAATTGAAAGAGTTGGTATTACTTTGCTTCATAAAAAAGAATGGCCAACGTAGATACAAGTATCTTGTCTTAGGGAGGGATAAATCCTACTTTGTAAAGAATCACTCTGATTCAAACAAAAAATTCTCTGAAACTGATATTATCAAGATGCTTAATTTCTTGATTGACAACATATTTGTTACGTTCGGAGGATGTGTTTTTCAACAGACTGTCGGCATTCCAATGGAAACAAACTGTGCCCCTCTACTCGCCGACTTGTTTTTTTATTATTATGAGGCTGACTTCAAGCAGGAAAGATAAGAAGTTAGCAATATCCTTTAACTCTACTTTCCGCTATATAGATGATGTTCTTTCACTAAACAATTCAAAATTTGGTGACTATGTGGAACGCATCTATCCAATCGAACTAGAGATAAAGGATACTACAGATACAGTTAAGTCGGCTTCATATCTTGACTTACATCTAGAAATTGACAATGAGGGTCGGTTGAAAACAAAACTTTACGACAAAAGAGATGATTTCAGCTTTCCAATTGTGAACTTTCCATTTCTAAGTAGCAACATTCCAGCAGCACCTGCATACGGGGTATATATCTCCCAATTGATACGATATTCCCGTGCTTGCATTTCCTATCATGATTTTCTTGATAGAGGTTTGCTGCTCACAAGGAAGCTATTAAACCAAGAGTTCCAAATGGTGAAGTTGAAATCATCCCTTCGTAAATTTTACGGACGCCATCACGAGTTGGTTGACCGTTATGAAATAACCGTTTCACAAATGATATCGGATATGTTCCTTACGTCGTAACTACAATCCCCGTCCCTTTCATGAATATGACCTACCGAATTAGACTATTTACCGAATTTGTAATCACATAAGCAACACGACGGGTGCCACATGTGGAGCAGGATCTGCTTACCCTTCCGGAGCACCTGAGATCACCCCTAGTTTTTGGTGGGGTTCGTGTTGTTTATTCTTTAGTTTTCTATGTTGTGTCGTGTGTACTATTGTTTTTCTGTTTGTCTTTTTCATTTTTAGCCATGGCGTTGTCAGTTTGTTTTAGATTTATGAGTTTGACTGTCCCTTTGGTATCTTTCGTCCCTCTTTTATCATTATTACTTATTGATCAGTTTATCTATGTATCTATGTATTATTTAATCATGAGAGTATTTATTATTAATCAGCTGTGCTTGACCGCACCTGGGTAACTGTTTCTACCTGTACAATTTATATATCATTAGTTAGAGAGCTCAGGGGTGGTGTTCTCGAAAGTATCATAAGATTCGTCCTAAGTCATAGATAAAAGCAATTTTAGGATGGACTTGGGATCGACTTAGGACACTCTTAAGTTGTGTCTCGAAGCTATTTCAGACGCATCTCATGTTAGGACGTCCTAAACATATCCTTTGTGCGGAATTCTAAATAGTTAAAGTAATTGTTTGATAAAACATTTATTACAGCCGAAACCAGTTAATAAAATTGTTTACGAAATTTTATAATTACATATATTTAATTAAATGCATGATTTGAAAAAATAATATTATTGTACATCGTCAATACAACGGCGGTCGGAAACGGAAAGTCAAAACGGTTAATAATGAGAGATAAAAAGCTTCGAACTTGCCATAAACGATGTTTAAATGACGATTTAAGGTAACAGGTACGTAAATGGCTTGTCCGGCGATTTTTAAAAGAAATTGTATACACGTAGAACTTATGAAAAGATAATGAAAAATCGAAAAATTTAAGTTGGTCACCGATCTAATTTCCGAGTTGCAGGCATTTGAAAATGGTAAGGAGACAACATAAAGTACATAGACATTACGTCAAATTTAAACCAAAAAATAAGAAATTTCTAGCTTGAGTTATTCTACAGTTTAAACCAATCCTACGATTTTTCTATAAAAACCAAATGTTTTTAAGGTATTATTTTTCTTTCTTTTGATATATAATTTTCATGGGGTTACCGAACTCCCTTTTTATATATCAGCCTTTGAAAGGGTGCTGCTGACGGAAAAAGAGAGAAAAAATCATGACGTCGCCGAAAGGATTACGCAACGTCAAGGCTATATCAACAGAATTATAAAGACAACGACTGCTTCATTATAACTTGTTCAATTATACAAATGCGCTATAGAGCATAATATTATTCTGTCTGAAAAAGGATTGATTACCTATTATTGTTTTTAAGTGATTATACGAGATCATATGTATTTATAATGTATTTCTGGAATGATAAACCACAATGTAAAAGGACATCTTAAAAAAAATATTCATATGTTTATAAACATAATTAACAGCAACAATAAAAGATATTGTCATTAAAATAGATTCTCCGAGTGACGATATACATTCAATGTTCACATTTGCGACCACAATATTGCTGCTTCACAATAAGGGAGGCGAAATATACCGCGCAACGGGAAATTCTCTGGTCTGTGCCGATTACAAGCGTATAGTAAGTTAATCTATGGACAGTTACCACAAGGTATAAACAAAATACTTCCGAGACCCATTCTTTGTACTTTAAACAGTTTTGTAGAAATATTATGGTGAATAGAAGTTCTTGGAAGCATTAATGTTGGTCAGCTAGTAAACCATCACAACATGCCAAGTTACTTTCATTTTCATGGGAGAGAAGCACTGTTTTACTGTTACAAAATATTTTATTTTACACACTCCAATTTTTGATACATATTGATGAGATGTATTCAATACTCTTCCACCACATTGACCATTATTCCGACGAAGCGGAATATATTCCGACATCTTGAAAATATTTTTTCTGGTGAACGGGAGATAACTCCCATAGCAACAAACGTCGATTTTCCCGTTTTCCGCTAGAGGCGTTCATTTACGTACCTCTCACCTTAAAACGATTGATAAGATAAATGAGAAGACTCGGTCATAACGGTTTGCCTAATATTATCCGTTTTAAATACATTTTTCACGTATTACGTATCGACATTTTAGCAACATTGAGCAAATTTTGTTATTTAAAATTGGTATGGTTTGAGAAAAACAGAGAATTTGTATTTACTCTAGTTTATGCTATATCTATACGGTTTGGAATCGAATATTTCATTGTTAGTCATTTGCAGTATTTTGGTCATATGGAATTTAGTATATTTACTTTATAAGGTAAGAATGCACTTTTTGTCTTTACTTTGAGGTGTATGAGACGAATGAATTGTATAGAACGTTTTAGGCCCTATTTGGTAGTTATGATTTATATGAAAGCGTAGTTTGCAAGTAGGGAAAAGTAAAATCACAGAAGTACTGAACTGAGAGGAAAATCAATTCGGAAAGTCCATAATGACATGGCAAAATTAAAATACAAAACGCACCAAAAACGAATTGACAAGAACTGTCATATTCCTGACTTGGTACAGGCATTTTCAAATGTAGAAAATGGTGGATTAAACCTGGTTCTATAGCGCTAACCCTCTCACTTTGATGACAATCTCATCAAATTCCGTGATATTCCGAGATAGACTTTTGAATGATTCTGAGAGTGACCTTTGACCTTTCAGTCATGATAGTAGGGTGCCCAATCAACAAATTTTATCGATTTGCCTTAACGGAATAACACACGGCTATATTTTATATCGTTGGAAAGAGAAGAACAAGCCTCATCGAAATAGCGTTGTCGTCGCTGTCTGTCGTGGTCAAGTTTTTTTTTAAATCAGGGTCAAAGGTCAGAGCAAAAAATCATGAAAAATGCACAGTCACATTTAGATAGCTTGTTTCTCCTACATATATGCGTTTTGAGCAAAATAAAAACAACCAATTTATAGAAATTATCTTTTGTATCTACATTTAGAATTTATTTTGTACTTTAACGCCAAAAATGACTTTAGATTGACTTTTTTGCATATAGGGTGCAAATTTGAAAATTTCGAATAGCTGTTAAATAACAGTGACCTTAACCTATTTCAATTTCTAAAATTGAAATTTTTGTATTCAATTCGTTACAAGTACGATCTACAGATGGTTTTTTTTTTAATCATTTGTCGAAAAAGAAATGTGATTTTCACGTCTTTTGATAGTAAGGTGTTCGTCAATTTCTAGGTAAAAATAAAATTTCTGTTAGAATCATATTCAAAACAGTGTGGTCCTGGCCATTGATTGACGACCTAAATTATCC